>NW_019384487.1:249527-257970 GCF_000671375.1 Centruroides sculpturatus
GAAAAAAGTAATCTAAATTTACGAATGCATGTACTGTAAATACAGTACATACTTGTAAATGTATATATTTAATGTGATTTTATGTGCTTTAAACGCTTTTCTAGTGATATTACGACTTCAATATTTGTGGCGGACAGACGTAAAGTCGAATAAAATGACTTAAACTTGATTTTTATTTTTCCATATACTTTTTTGACAAACAACGTATAATCGGGAACGACGTAACTCGAAACGACGTAACTCGAGGTATACCTGTATTTGAGATCATAAAAACATTATTTACATAAATTAAACTTCCCTCTAACACCGGGGATGAAATACTAAATACGTAACCTGTTACCGGTGTACTTTTTGCGTGAAAAATCTTCTTTCCACAAACGTTTGAGCTTCCTAGATAGCTCTTCCTCAGGTAAAGAAAAAATTCCGACAGAATACTTCGAAAATTGAACGTAGATGTTTAAATAAAAAACGAATCTAAAAATAGAACGTCACTGTTTAAACAAAATATGAGACTCGTATAACGAACAATCATTGGGACAGTCATGCGCATTCGTGCGCTGATGTTGATATTTATAGATCGTTGTTTATGAGGGCCTGCCACGCTATAGAAAGATTAATCTCATCCTTCCAATTTATACATGTGGTCAGGTGGTTAGCCTTGCAGATGGATATAGCTTCCTGTATGGATATAGTATGGATACACTACGCCCCACCTGGAACATCTAAAATGGCGGGAAGCTATATCCATCTGCAAGGCTAACCACCTGACCACATGTATAAATCGGAAGGATGAGATTAATCTTTCTATAGCGTGGCAGGCCCTCATAAACAACGATCTATAAATATCAACATCAGCGCACGAATGCGCATGACCATCCCAATGATCGTTCGTTATACGAGTCTCATATTTTGTTTAAACAGCGACGTTCTATTTTTAGATTCGTTTTTTATTTAAACATCTATGTTCAATTTTCGAAGTATTCCGTCGGAATTTTTTCTTTACCTGAGGAAGAGCTATCTAGGAAGCTCAAAAACGTTTGTGGAAAGAAGATTTTTCACGCAAAAAGTACACCGGTAACAGGTTCCGTATTTATTATTATTTACAACCTTAACATGTATGTACTGTACCTATTTAGCAATCTCACATTTGCAAGGATGAAAACACACATTGTTTCTATTTCTGTATATTGAGTAATTTTAATGTTCCTATTGTTTCAAATCAGTAAAGAATATACACTTATTTTCAATCACTAAAATGTATTTCCAGTACGGAATTTTACACTTTAATTTCAACACTATGTTAATTTTGGTTTATCTAGATTTTCGTAAATCCAGATTGAGTCTGGGCCCGTTTGTTCCAGATAAATAGGGTTTGATTGTATACAACATTGCATTTGAAATTCTAGCTTTATACACTGTGTAATCAGATTTATCAACAATAAAAGTAAATCTCTGAGTATATGATATTGAATTTTTCAGAAAACCAATACATTTTTATATATAAATTTTGATTGCAAAAACAATAATTTATGTATTTTTAATAAAAATTCCACACAAATATTTAAGATTTTTACCTTTCAAATAAATAAATATTGTCTTCAGTTTGCAAGTACTGAGGAGGAAGTTCTGGTGTTTCTTCTTCCTCTTCTATTCCAGGTAATTTTTCGTGATTATGCTGCGATTCAGATAAATTTGAAACCGGCAGTGGGACTGGTGAATGCCTTTCATTAGTTTCAATAATATAAGTTGGTGTTGAACTACCACTAAGTTCACCTCTTTCCAACTCGCTACTTCGCCTCCATCGTGATTTTACTTTTTCTGGCTTTGGATTTTGAATATCATCTTGTTCTTTTCTTCCTTCATATTTTGGAGATGATGACTGTGATTGTGCAGGTGATGAAATATTCACATCAGTCTTGGTTTGTTTATTTTCTTCATTTTCACTTTCTTGCTTATGTTCAGCAATTTTTACATTATTTTTTCCTCGAACACTATTATTTCCTTTTGTTTTAGTCTTCCGTTCTTTTTTATCCTGAACAGGTGTACTTTTTTCTTTCTGATTTGTATCCACATCAGATTTCTTTGTAGTATCTTCCTTGTTTTTCTTTTCAGACTGAATTTTATCCTCTTTCTGTTTCTCCTGTCTTTTTTTATCTGATGTGTTTTCTTTATGATCAGATTTTCCTTTTTTAGTTTTTTCTACCTTTTCTCGTTCCTCTCTTTCTTTCTCTCTCTTTTCAACAATAGATCGGATTCGACTACTTCTTCTCACAGCTGTTTCTTCACAGCTAGAATAACTAGTGTCTTCCTTTTCTGAAATTTGTGTTTGTAAATCCAAATTCTGTAATGAATTACTGTTTTGAACTAATTCACTAGATGCTGCCAATTGAATGGTAGATATATCACACTGTTCTTGATTGTTTACACTTGCATTATCGCTATTTGAAACCGCACTCACCTCCATACTACTTTTTGCTACTTGGTTGTTATTTAACTTATCTTCGGATTTTGAAACTTGATCAGATCCCGCCGGTAAGCTGAGTTCAGTATCAAGTATTCGGAATTTTCCAAATTTCTTTTTATGTTCACTTTGACTGTTGGAATTATTACTGGTACCACTGCATCTTGAATCACTAGATTCTGCTTCAGATGACCATATGTTTTGTACTATGTTATCATTGCTATTTTCATCATTTCGAATATTTAATTTTTCTACAGATGAGTCTGTCTTAGAAGCATCTTGAACTTCTTTAAAATCGTTTTTATCCTGAGATTTTACTTGTCTAATTTCTTCTAAAACTGCATTATCATTATCTGAATTATGATTGATATTGACTAATGTTTTTAATTCTTCTGTTTTTATCTTTGGATCTTCTAGTTTTTGTGATGTGTCAGAATCAGTTTCATTACTGTGAGAAGAATTTGTAACCAATTGATTATTTTGGTCTGATGATAGTAAACAATTCATATCTGAAGAAAATTTTCCACTTTCCCCATTCATTTCTAGCCTATTTTCAACATTACAAGAATTTAGAGTTTCACCTATTTTTTCACTTATTTGATGAATTTCTTCATTTGAGTTCTGCATATCTGCTGTCTGTTTATCACAAACATCTTTTAAGTTTAAATTTTCACAGGAAGTTGTGTCACATATGTCTTTAGAATCAGCACTATCCAATTTTTCATGATTGTTGGCTTCGTCACATAAATTCTCATCATCGTCATCACTGTAAAATAATAATAATTTAATGTTTAGTTCACAAGAAAAACATGTTATTTTTCATGCAAACATTAATTTTAATGCAAATTCAAAGTTGTTATTATAATACAGCTAGAGTCTTGATTAACTGAGGTTTCACAAAATCTGAAGTAAATTACAGAAGAGTATTTTGTAAATG
The DNA here is from genome assembly GCF_000671375.1 of Centruroides sculpturatus. Taxonomy (NCBI): domain Eukaryota; kingdom Metazoa; phylum Arthropoda; class Arachnida; order Scorpiones; family Buthidae; genus Centruroides; species Centruroides sculpturatus. The sequence goes on from NW_019384487.1 coordinate 252,926, forward strand.
AAGTTATGAGAATGTAATACAATAATGAGGAGAACACAAACCTAACAGAGAACAGTTCATTTCACAAATCTTTACACATTACTTTGGATAATCAAGACTCTACTGTAATTAGAATTTAAAAGAATAATTGTAAACAAAACTGAAAAAACAAAATTTGTAATGTTTTAATTTATTCACTACTAATCACATGCCAAACGAGAAAATTACAATTCAAATTTTAAATATGCTTTTATTAATTTTATTACTATGTATTTATATCAGCAGTTCTCAAACAGTTTTGGTTTGCAGTGCACTGTGAAACATGTACATTTTTCAGGAACACTTTGTATACAAATTAACAAAATTAAATTTTAAATTACGAATAGTTGTGTACTATAATAACTGTTATCCTATAGACTTAGTCTAGCTAGTAGTTGATCACAGATGTAATAAGTCATTTTACAAATGAGTTATGAAAAAATTTTAAATGCCATATTTGCTCCAGTTACCATACAATAACTTGATTTTCTGAACAAGCTACTCGGTAAGAGCCATCCACAAAAAGTCGACTCCCTATACTTCATGTGTTAAAGAAAGTCGACAGCCCAACCAATAAATGACAGGACTACTGATTCAGAAATTAGTGGCACCAAGAACACCTCGTGTCACATAAATCATCAATGACATTGCTATTTAAATTACATTTCAATGTGAATGCAGGAGAGATACTATTTATATTTTTCAGTATGCACCACAGTTGAATTTAAATCAAATTAATTAATAAAAACTGCATTAATTAACATTCGTGTAATATAAATGGCATTCAATAATTTGTGTTTAAATATGCTTAAGTTAAATTAAATTAAATGACAAAAATTTATTAATATAATAGAGAGGTTGAGGCACAAGTTCAAACGTTAAACGTGTACGGGTAGCAGAAGTACACGTTACACGTTTCAAGTCCAAGTAAAAATCGTTGAGGCACACGTTCATAACATCACGTGACTCAGTGAACATCGCGCATTGACTCACGGGAAATAAGTTGAAAAAATGGCGGAAGCAAAATAAATCATAATTTTAACCCCAAACACAAAAAATGAAGACGTTTAAGCCAATCGTGTACTCACCAAGCTACACGTAGCAAACGCCATTATCGACGGTCCAGAACTGCCAGATGGCGGCGCTCACCCGTTACCCGTACACGTTTTGGGCTAAATACGTGCGCCTCAACCTCTCTAATATTATACACTATAATATTAATATTTATTAATACTAGATAGCCACTTAAAAGTAAAACTAATAAAATAATAATTAAAACTGGCCTTTACACCAAAACTAAAACTAAAAATAAAATAAAATTAATATTAATTATTTAATTAAAATTGAAATCAAATCAATAAACACATTATTTCAGAAGTGCGGATAAAGTACAGTACTTGTGGGTCTTGATTGATTTGGTTACATTTCATTTTGACAGTCAGAGTTGAGTCTTTATTTATAGTACTTTTTTGTAAAGTGTTAGTTTCAGTTTGGTTGGTAGTAACAGAACATTTTGCTTTTAATATAAATAAAATAAATGTAGTATAGATATAGCTAAAGTAATATTATTATATTGTCTTTATAAGCATTTTATGCATGAAATACAGCTAAAAAGGTAAAAAAAAAAATAAGTTGTTTTGGGGGTCAGAAATGAATTAATCCATTTTACATTGTTTCTTATGGAAAAATTTGTTTGAAAACAAATCAGTTTCCAAACAACTTTTAGGAATGAATTAAGTTCATAAACCAAAATTTAACTGTCTATTATAAGAAAATTTCTCTATACTAAACTTGAATATAATGACATTCAAGGTTTACTTATAACATCTGAGGAAAATGGGTTTACCTGTTTTCAAAATATGCATCTTATTGAATATCTTTGATTTGAAGAAAAAAGTATTTGCATAGTAATCAACTACCCAGTACAGTAATAATTTAAAAAAAAAAAAAAAAAAGCTGCATCACCTTTAAAATCTGAGAATTTTGTAAGTTTTTTAAATAATTGTGCAATATTTCACAAAAGTTGCATCATATAAAAGCTACCTGAATGAATGATACTATTGTGGAAGATTGCATCATCCAAAAATCTCTATACATACAGCCCGAACTTCCAGTGTGTGCATTTACGACTTGGATTGTTATGCTTCATTATGGTGAAATATCAATACATGCAACTAACACCACAAAACAAAAGTGTGGCCATTGCTTTACACACAGGACTTGCTACATGTTCCATAGTAGAAAGAATGGGCTGTTCACAGTCTATTGTTGTTCAATTTCTTCAGAAGTTGAAGAGAACTGAAAGCACAACAAGAAAGGGTGGCAGTGGTCATTCACACTTATCCACAGTGACCCAGGACAGATATTTAATATGACTGTGTCTTTGGAATAGAAGGTCTTCTTCACCTGACCTTAAGACAACATGGCAAAAGGAATCAGGTGTGCAAGCATCCACATCTACTGTATAAAAGCAGCTGTTTGGATTAGGTTTGGAATGTCGGGCCAAAAAGAAGCCTTTGCTGACTGCCAAAATGAGAAATAGCATAGAGAATGGACTATTGATCAGTGGAAATCAGTGGTGTTTTCCGATGAATTGAAACTCAAACTGCACAGACCAATAGACAGCATATTGTTAGACTGGGAGGAACACCATCCAAACTGTATTGTCCATACCATCAAGCATATTGTTTTCTAGATGATTTGGGGCTGTATTTCCGATCAAGGAGTTGAGTGTTTACAATTTATGCAAGGAACAATCAAGTGTATATTGACATTTTGGATAAGAAATTATTTTCCACCATCCAGGAACAGTTTGGGTCAGTTTCCAACTGCATCTTCCAGAATGATTCTGCTCCACGTCATTGAGTCAAAATATCTTCAACATCATCCCTAGACATTAGGCTTTAGTTTAACTAAAAGCTTGGTTGTACAGTGGAACCTCGCTTAATGAGCACCTCGCATAATGAGCAAAATAAATTGTAAAAGTTTGACTCGCTTAATGAACGATGTTTCTCATAACGAGTGACAAGGGGAGGGAAAATCCCGGATTGTGTGCATGCTCCATCAGTCTGTGTTTAGCACTCATTCCTTTAGCATCTTAGTGTTGCTTGTGATCACACATTTTTCCAAACTTGTATTCACACACATTTATACATAATGTATAAACATCGACAATCATAGCCCGTTATATAATAAACATGCCATCTCGTACTAAATTTAATAACTAATTTCAAATTAGATTTTAGAAATGTCTAAATTAAAAATTATTTATTTATAATTATTAAATTNAGAGAATTTTGGGTGCACCCAATATTACGAGATAGACTGACCCATGGAATGTTTGTGACGTTGTATCCAAAACTACGATAATATGAACCCAAGTTTTTTAATTATTTTAGAATGTCTATAAAATCATTTGACGACTTACTCCATATTATAAAAGTAGATATTACCCAAAAGCGCGCGATCAAATATACAGCAAAATGGCGGCGAAAATCTAGAAGCGCCCGTAAAGCACCGGTAAAGCGCGCGATCGCATGTACGGTAACATGGCAGCACATATATCTCAAAGCACCCGTAAAGCGCTCGCAAAACGCGCGTTTTAACAAAAATCTATAAACGCGCGTTAAACGCGCGCTTGGCGTTTGAGTGTGTACAGCTACATAGAACTCTTGGTTCTTTAAAACGAGCGTTAAACGCGCGTTGAAAAACGCCTAGTGTGTACAGGGTCTTAATTGTATGTAAATTTATATATGAGATTTCAGAAAAAATATGCAACCAAAAATATTATATATCAATTTTTTTTAATGTAAGAACTAGTAAACACTGACTAACTTTAAATAAATAACAAACTCATTAATCCTTTGCTGGTTTTTGGTTTATGAGTCTGTTTTATTTATTTAATTTTCTTTAGTTTATGGAACTGCTTCTAATATGAAATTGTTATTAAATGAAACAGAAAAAGAAATGTCTAAAAAATTTCTTAAAATAAAAGCATTTAAACAAGACAACAGGATTTCAGATGTAATTCAAGATGTTCAGAAAGCATACAACTCTATGAAGCTAACACATATGCTACAACAAATGCCAAAAACTCTGCATTGTTGTGCATTTCATACAAGCACACCTGATGAATTGTATTGTAAACATTCATTCAGTTGATATCACATACATTATTGAATGTTGACCTGCAAATGTTGAACTGTGTGTATGATTTGAATAGGAAAAAGTATATAAACATTTCTCCTTAAGATTGCATTACTTTCTGAACACCCTGTATCACATACTCAGATTTAGCAATGTTAAAATATCTTTGATAAAGGTAATTATAGTCAATCCCTGTTTACCCAGTTTTCTGGAATGCTTTAAACAGTCACTTCTTTTTAAATATTTATGCCTTCTGTGGAAAGATTATTATTTTTTGCAATACAGGTATACCTCGCCTTACGTCGGAAATTGGTTCCAGGAAAACAACGTAAGTCGAATTTACTTGTCTCCGAATCTACTTGTCACTAGGCTAAACCATAAATTACCATTCCCGGTTCTGTATTTTATTTATTAAGCTTACAAACAATTTTATTAAATTTTAGTTTTTAATATAGTACAAAAAAGTAATATAAATTTACGAATGCATGTACTGTAAATACAGTCGACCCCCCTATAACGTACGTTCTAATAACGACAATTCCTATAACGTAGCGAAAAAATTGTATAAACTGTCGTATAACATACCTCCCATAACGTCGTTTCGCGACAAGATTGATAGAGTCTGGACCAATAGTGGTTGAGCAGCCGAACTACTTTCCTCCGACCCTGCGCCACGCTACGGAGCGGCTAAATTGAGTTTGCTATCGTCTGTTTAGTATTATATATAAATTATATATAAATTAGGTACTGTACATATAATTATATATTAATTATATATAAATTAGCTACTGTATATATAATTATATATTAACTTAATTTATTGTAAGTTTATTATAATTATATATATGCTTTCTGCCGCCTGGCAACACGCTACGGAGATT
>NW_019384487.1:264301-335356 GCF_000671375.1 Centruroides sculpturatus
AAAAAAAAAAAAAAAAAGCTGCATCACCTTTAAAATCTGAGAATTTTGTAAGTTTTTTAAATAATTGTGCAATATTTCACAAAAGTTGCATCATATAAAAGCTACCTGAATGAATGATACTATTGTGGAAGATTGCATCATCCAAAAATCTCTATACATACAGCCCGAACTTCCAGTGTGTGCATTTACGACTTGGATTGTTATGCTTCATTATGGTGAAATATCAATACATGCAACTAACACCACAAAACAAAAGTGTGGCCATTGCTTTACACACAGGACTTGCTACATGTTCCATAGTAGAAAGAATGGGCTGTTCACAGTCTATTGTTGTTCAATTTCTTCAGAAGTTGAAGAGAACTGAAAGCACAACAAGAAAGGGTGGCAGTGGTCATTCACACTTATCCACAGTGACCCAGGACAGATATTTAATATGACTGTGTCTTTGGAATAGAAGGTCTTCTTCACCTGACCTTAAGACAACATGGCAAAAGGAATCAGGTGTGCAAGCATCCACATCTACTGTATAAAAGCAGCTGTTTGGATTAGGTTTGGAATGTCGGGCCAAAAAGAAGCCTTTGCTGACTGCCAAAATGAGAAATAGCATAGAGAATGGACTATTGATCAGTGGAAATCAGTGGTGTTTTCCGATGAATTGAAACTCAAACTGCACAGACCAATAGACAGCATATTGTTAGACTGGGAGGAACACCATCCAAACTGTATTGTCCATACCATCAAGCATATTGTTTTCTAGATGATTTGGGGCTGTATTTCCGATCAAGGAGTTGAGTGTTTACAATTTATGCAAGGAACAATCAAGTGTATATTGACATTTTGGATAAGAAATTATTTTCCACCATCCAGGAACAGTTTGGGTCAGTTTCCAACTGCATCTTCCAGAATGATTCTGCTCCACATCATTGAGTCAAAATATCTTCAACATCATCCCTAGACATTAGGCTTTAGTTTAACTAAAAGCTTGGTTGTACAGTGGAACCTCGCTTAATGAGCACCTCGCATAATGAGCAAAATAAATTGTAAAAGTTTGACTCGCTTAATGAACGATGTTTCTCATAACGAGTGACAAGGGGAGGGAAAATCCCGGATTGTGCGCATGCTCCATCAGTCTGTGTTTAGCACTCATTCCTTTAGCATCTTAGTGTTGCTTGTGATCACACATTTTTCCAAACTTGTATTCACACACATTTATACATAATGTATAAACATCGACAATCATAGCCCGTTATATAATAAACATGCCATCTCGTACTAAATTTAATAACTAATTTCAAATTAGATTTTAGAAATGTCTAAATTAAAAATTATTTATTTATAATTATTAAATTTAATATGAGATGGCAGCATAACTGCCTGCCTCTAGTCAAATTAATTAATTTCTAATATTTAATTACAGCCTTTAAATAGCCCAAGAATTTGGTATATTGTTTGGCGTCTTCATCAGACTTATTATCTGTGATTTTTTTGTTTTCTGCAAATCGAATTTGCATTTCAGGTTGGTTCATTCCGTGCTAGAAGAAATGATGATGATGATTCATGTTTCTTAACAATGTATATTGTGTAATTTTCTTTGAATAAATGTTATACATAAAATATTTGAGTATTTTTTTGGCATTGAATGCATTATTGTATTTTACATTAATTTCTATGGGAAAAACTGTTTTGCTTAATGAGTGTTTCGCATTATGAGTAAGATTCTAGAAAGAATTATGCTCGTTAAGTGAGATTCCACTGTATTGTATTTTTTTCAAATTGCATGCAGGTTCAAAAATAGAAAAGTGACCATGGAATCAACAGTTTGACTTGGCCTGAAAATAGTCCTGACCTTAACCTTATTGAAAATTGTTGGAATAAGATGGACATAGAAGTAATGAAAAAGAAACCAACATCACTTCTACAACTCCAGAAGTCACTAATTTGTATATGGCACCACAAACTGAGTAAAGAATACATTCAAGGACTCATCCAATCAATGCTCCAGAGATGTGAAACTTTCATTAATGCTAGATGAGGAACAACCAAATGTTACGTTCTAATTAATAGTTTTAATAACATTTCTATTTCACTTTTGCACGTTTTCCAACAGAAAAACAATCTGCGTTGTATTTTTTTGTCATCCAATTAGCCACTTGGATGCATCTCATATTGTACAATACTTGTTACAGTTTAAGCCCTGTATTTACATAAATTTAATAAAAAAAAACATTACATTTCTGCAGTTACCAGTTAATTGGATTACTTTTACATAATTTCAGATACATTTTCTGTTAATTGTGTTATTACAGTCTTTCACAGAACCAATAGTTGCAAAAAACTGAGGGTGATGCAGTTTTTTTTTTACCACCCCTATATATTCATATTGCCAAATGATCTGTTGGATTATCTATTGAGCTGTTGAGCTGTTAGTTATTAAGGGTAATAACTAATTAGACGCAAATCAATTTGGCCAGTGGTAGGTAGTTAAACTACCATTTCTTGACAAATTTAGAATATTCAGGAAGATAAGAACTGGCCTAAAGGGAGACCCAAATCCACAACACCTGTTTATGTGCAGATGTGTTGCAAGTTATGGAGCCCGAAACTCTGTCCAATCTTAACTTCCAGAATTAATTAATTAATTAATTTAGATATAACCTTAATGCATCTGCACAATAAGCAGGAGTTTTAGCTTTAAATCCTGCTCTGGGCCAATTCTTTTCTTTCAGAATATTCCAAATTTAAAACTGATTTATTTAATTCTAATTATTAAATTTATCAAGAGATGGCAACTTAACCATCTACCTCTAGCCAAATTGATTTGTATCTAATTAATTATTAGCATTAATATAACATCACAGAAAATCCAACAAATTGTTTGGTAAAGTATAAAGGAATGAAATGGAACTGAAATAATAATGCTTTCAATCTGGGCTTCCATCATTAGGATTGATCAGAGTATTATAGAATACTGATAACAAATAAAGTAAAAAGCACTTAAACTTTTTTATATTCTATTTTATTTTTGTATTTTATTAAAGCAAACATTTTTCTAATGCCAAACAACTGCTGTATTACATCAGGCTATATTACATCAGTAATTGTTATTTTCTAGCCACACCATGTATATCTTAATATATAATAAATACAAGAAAAATACTATTACAGTAAAACTTCTCTAAAGCAAGAACAAAAGAGTTTTAAATTACAAAACATGTAATCTGAATAAAATGGAAAATTAAGATACCACTTGTGGACAAATAAGTAAAGTTGTCTTCAGGTAAAATAATCACTGCAGAGCATGATAAACTGTATTCTGAGAACAAGTACAAACCTTTCCAGAAAAATAAAGGTCACACAATGAAAGGACACACAGACTTAAGGTCTGTTTCTGACAAGCAAGCAGAGTGTAATTCATTGAAAAAAATAAGCAATTATTTATTACAATGCTGAGCTGAAATTTTTAATCGCACTTTTAATTTATTTAAAATATATGCTCTCCACCTCAAATTAGTACTGTAGTTTTCTGTTAGCAATGGAGTCATGTAGGTCATCTATCTAACTCAATGGGGTTTATTACCTAGAGAGGCTAAACACTTGAAATCAGCGTCCCTTGCAAAGGACAATGAGAGCAACATCTACCATGTTTTGTTGTCAACCAGTGGTTAGTAAGTGCAGCTGGTTAAAAGTTTTTTGAGCTTAATTAAAAAATACAACAAAAAAATGGAATGTAAAGTTTCAATGATATTCAATTCTGAATGATGCTATCAGTGTGTTCAACATACAGCTGCACTAATTGCAATAATAAAACTACAGATATATATCCTATTTCAAAGTAAGTATTGTTTACTTTTGTATTGATTTCCTTTAGAACTTTAATTAATTGTATCATTACCACTATCAAATGTAAAATGATGACGACACTATACTGTACACAGGCCTACCAGTGGCCAAGTGGTCTTTGTTCCCTGAACACTGGGAGTTCAGTCGTGGATTCACACCTCACTCGAATGGGCTGGCCACATGGAGTTTTCCAGGTTTCCTCCCCATCTGTAACACCTAAATAGGGGCCAGTTTCCCTTAAAAAGATCTCCCAGAAGGCATCCCTCCTAGGCAAATTGTCCAAGTGTTGCATTGCCATAACTTAAACAACAACTATACTGTACAGTTTGTAAATTTTAGTATCAGTTTGTATTTAGAGCTGCCTATCACCCTGTGTAGGCTAATAAGTACATTGGTACTATATACAATTACTAATTGTAAGGTGGTTATAATTACTTGCTTTTTGTCCAATATTGTAATCAATCTTCTGAACAGCTAAGTATAATAAATTCTCAGGAGAACTGATATTACTGAAAATAACAAGAATATATAATTCTCATTTATGCCAATAAAAGGCTCAATAATAAAATTTTTCACACATGTAGAAATAATTTTTCTGTAAAAATGAACATAACTGTGTGAGAGTTATCCTGTTTAATTTAAAGATAAAATAAAAAAAACTAAAACCTGTTTAAAACAAAAACTAAACTTGTCTAAATGAAAAAATAAATACTGGTAAATAAAATACAGCACTGTAATTTCAGTTTATACAGACAGACAGCAACAGTAGGAATTTACAGGTCTACAATTTTTTCTTAATATGATGTCAACATATAAAACAATGATACTTGTCGAATATGTGTGTGTATTTATGACACATCTGATCAATAAAGTTACAACAAACAATTATATATTTTAGCACTATCTGCATTTTATCCAGATAAATAATTATCATATTAACTTAGAAAGTAACAAAAATACAAAACATATTCACAAACACAAATTTTATAGCCATTAAAAAAAGCATAGCTATGTAAATCAAATATAATTTTAATTCAAAAACAATATTTATAAATAATTTTAGAACTAATCAAATTACATAGCAATGACAAAAATATTTGATAGAAATAAAAAGAAATTATCACACTAAATGTTTATTATTATATGAAAACTAACTAAAATTTACAATAAATAAAATTAATTAATTATATGTACCGGTACATGTAAGTTATATACAGTGAACTCTCATATAACATGCTCCCCTAAAATGCAAATTCATATAATGTGACAAAAAATTGCAACTAGTACTTATACAAAATTTTCATTTTGTCATCCAGAAGTATATGTTTTCTGCTCCAACTTCTAGGTCTAGGTTTCAACTTGCATATAAGTGTCTGATAACGTACATCTTGATAACGTAATTTTCCATGCAGGACTTAATTGTCCTGCATAAACAATCCGATGCATACATATATAAATATATATAAGGTTTGACCAATAAGTTAGATAATTGGTATACATGGTATCCAGATTAAAACTGACACACTTTAAATCACAGCAAAAATTCAGTGCCTAAAGATAAACACATGTAACACATTGCATGAGAAAAAAGATTGTGTAAATTTATCTTATAATTAATAGAGTAATGAGTTGTGACACTGAAGTTGCAATTGTCAAATGGTATCAGCTCAAGAGAAAGTGTAAACTTTTTGATGGTATGATGAAATAAATTTCGTGCAAGTGTGTGTGACAAAACATTCATTGTGTATGTGAAAAAACTTTCCATCACAAAACACCATCAAGACATGGAAAAAACAGCCCCCATGAACTATGCAAGCATAGGAAGTGTGTCAAAAGATCATGGAGGTGAGAAACCCCAACTGTCAGACAAGAATGTCAAGGCGATTAGGGAGACTGCAACAAAACCTACAAAAGTCCATTTGTCAGGTAGGTAGGTAACTCAAAATTCTGCAATCAATTGTTGAGGAACACATGACAGTAAAATGATTATTGTTTAGATATTCTCTGTGCAACAGGAAAAGCACACATTGAGAATTTATAATTTTGTGTAAAAAAGTGTAAAAGTAAAACTGTACTAATTTTTTCAATAAAACATAGTGTCTTCAAACTGCCTACCTTACTTTTACTGTAGTTCTTACCTAATATTAGAGTTTCTCAAAATGTGTTAGTCACAATCCAGACAGATGTTATTATGAACACCTTACTAGCTTAGATAACTTGGCTTGGCTCAATAAAATGATATATCAAGTAAAGTTAATACTCTTATAAAAACACTCATAAATACATACTGTATATAAGGAAAAATAACATATACTTATAATAGATCTGATGAAAAATAATTTTACATCAAAAGAAATTCTAGGGACTCACTGACAATCTGACACAAGTAAGAATAACAACAGTCATACATTTAGCACTGAATAACAGTCATACATTTAGCACTGAATAGGCTGACCATTCAAATTTCGTTTGACCAGCTTTCACTAATGTTCACTTTTGCTCATTAATGACCACAACATTACATAGTATATTTGAATTTTACAGTGCCCTTCACATCCACCAGCCTTGGACAAAACTTCCTGTTCAGATGAAAGACCCAATAAGAACAAGATGTGAACTATTTACTATTGCAAACAATATCATAATTCTACCAAAACTTAAAAAAAATCAAATGATTTTGGAAATGGAAAGTAGCCTATATCCTTCCCAGAACTATCCTAAACATGTACAAAGTTTCATAGAAATTGGTTTAGCCATTCTCACATGATACACGATACTCAGACAGATGTGAATTTAATTATATATATATATATTGAAGATTGGTTTAAAATGGTTTGGAACAAATGTAAATTATTATTCAGTCAATTCTAATGAAGCAAATAATGAAGTAGCTGGTACCAAACTGTCTTTAATCATTCTTAAAATACAAAGATCAGCTGTTAAGTAATGCGCACTATAACATCTATATATAACCAGCAACATGCACACAGCATGACCTTGTAGCTAGATCCTTCCTTCATAACAGTGTCAAATTTTATTCTTTTACTTACACAAAATAAATGATTTATTTTTTTTTATGTACAGTATTCCTTTATTTCATGTCATTTCATGTGCAATCAAAAAGTTCAAAAACTTTTTGAACATTTTTGAATTTATATGTTCGTTTTATGATATGTTAATGTTTAGATGACAAAATTTGAATTTGTATTCTAAATTATTATTATCCAAACTACAGTTGTGGCAGTCCATTTCCTGTAGAATCTGGCCTGCTAGGTCCCAGATCTCAATACTCCAGATTTTGGGGCCTTTGGGGACATTTCCAGAATTTGCTATAGAAGAAACTAATATCATATGTAAAATGCTTTTATTAAATCTTCATTGAAACCTTTTCCACTGCACAATACGAGGGAGGCTTCAAAAAGTTTGTGAAAAAAGGATAATAGTACAAAATAAATGATTTCAGTTATAATGTTTATTTTTCAACATATGCTCCATTAAGGTTTATACACTTCTGCAAACGTTGATACCAGCCTTTAATCCATCTGAGTAGAACTGAGGATCTTGTGATCTGAACCATGTCAGAGCTACTCTTTTTACATCTTCAACTGACAGAAAATTAGTATCTTTCAGCAACTTATTCATTTGTAGGTTGTTGACTTCTTTGGAACATTATCACCATAAACTGGTTCCAGAGTGTCAATGATTTGCCTATTCTCCCAACTAAGTCTCACCATGAACTTTGTTTGTTCTGGTCTCAATTTTGGTGGATTCCATGTTGCTTGAATGGTACCTGACTTTCAACTGGCAGTGCTGCATTCTTACTGCATTTAAAAGTTCATGTTTGAACATGTTATAACATGTTGGTATAAGAATGTTCAGGAAATTAAAATCCTTCCAAACAATTTTTAGTTAGACATTTCCACAAACTTTTTGAAGCCCCCATGTAACTTTTCAGACACCCAGTATTACTTTAGTCAGCATGAATGTATATTCAATTTACTTAAAATACATCATTTTAATTTCAAGATAATGTTTTATACTACCATGGTTAATTATTTGAATGAATAATCAATAATTTAAAAAGAGTCAATTATAAAACTTTTACTACAATGATTTTCAATTTCTACTTAGCAAAAACAATACATTATTTTTGACTGAACTGTATTATTAGAGTTTAACTAAAAAATAATTTTCTTAAGCAATTAAGTAAGTTTAACATATAATAAACAAAAATGTACAGGGTGTCTGGAAAGTTACTGTGCAATAGAAAAGATATATGTAATGATCTTCAGCATCATATCATGGCTCTCAAGGCCTTTTTCTTAACACCATTTACAAGCAACTATTTCATTGTGACATTGTCACAATACTGGGCTGTAATTTTTATCCTCCACTTCAAACTAGTAGTGTCTTTCCTCTGTACTTCATACTTTTCCTGTTAGCAATATGGTTGTGCCAGTCATCTAACTAACTTCTTTCAGGGGAAATTTTTGAACTGAAATAACATGAGTTCTGATAAAAACCTGAAGTATATATAGTTAATCAGGGCCTGCTGCCCCTAAACTTTCCATACCTGCTTTCAATTTTCATCTAACTCCATTCTCAAGATTAAGGAAGGACAGACACACAGACAAACAACAGTGGGAATTTATAGATTGACAATTAATACAATTTTTTCAAACTGCAGCCCAACTAGCTTTATTCTAGAAACAGTAATACTATCTATCACAAAGTGGAAATGCAGGACATATAACTTACAGGTTTCAGATGTAATGCCATATGTATAACTAATGCCATTACAAAATTTCTCAGACACCCTGTATAATGAATAATTATTAAGACAGTTGCAACAGTTTTAGATAATTAAATATAGTTATAAAAGGAATAATACTATTTTTATGACCAAAGAAAGTACAAGTATATCATGCTCAAACCTCATCTTCATTCTTTAATACTGATATTCAATGTAAATAATTACTCATTAATTAAGTAATTATAATTTAAAACATTGTATGATACAATATAAGAGCTTTTTATTCACTTCAAATACTGTCACTAGAATTATAACCTAGTAACAATCATCAACTTATACCCTGAAAGCACGTAAAAAAAAAAAGCATTATCAGTTAAACAAATCAAAAATTTCAAAGTGAATATTAAAATTTGAAAGAAAAATTATTATTTTGTGGCAAAATCAAAGACATATGTGATGTAAAAGACAGATACTGACAATTAAAAGTTTAATATAAAACGTTACATATATATTCTTCCAGATAATTTTTATAATAAATGCAGATGCTCATAAATAAAATTCTAATATTACAATAGAGAAAAAATAACTCAAATATAACTTTATATATCTTGAAAATATTCTTATTAAAATTCTAATAATAATATATAGACCTAATCTCAAGAACATCCAAACTTGTCACAATTTATTTTAATATATATATTTTATTTTTATATTTTTATTATATTTATATAAAATTTAAAAAATTTATATATATATTTTTGTCTTCTCATTTCTGTTTTTCAAAATTCTACAGATTTACTTGTTCTAAATTCAACATTTTCATTAAATGAATTAATAATGCAGTAAAATCCATTAATCATGCAAGAGTCAGCAGTGACAAGTATAAAGTAGGAAACAGTTTCATGTAAAAACTGAGAAGAAAACTTGTATTTAAAAAATCAATAACCTAAAACAAAAAAAAAAAAAAACAAAAATTTAAATCAAATGGAATATTCTTACTGTAAATATACATTTCTGTAATAACTAAAAAACAAATGTATATCAACATGACAAGTGTTTACTTCAAAAATGTAAACACAAATTTAAATAAAAAATTATTATTATTATTATTAAATTTAAAATAGCAAAATGCAAAGCATATTAAAATGTTGATATGAAAATTGCAAATAATGATAATGAAGTATAGAAATAATTAGAATTGAAAATTATCTTTACACTTTGGATTTTATTCTCTGAGTAAACTTAAATATTTTATTTAGAAAGTAATAATATTTTTATCATCATGCATAAGTACTTTTGTAATGACAACAATCATAAGCATGTTTCGAGATGAATTGTTACAGTACTCTCTTGCTACTGTTAGTTTTCCTGTTTACTTGGGTTTCATTTCTGTGTACAGAATTGTATGTCAGTGTGCAATATTATTTGTCAACCTACCTCCAAAAAAGAATTGGCACAGAAGGGCAACAGGTTGTATCATTCGTTGCCATTAGGCTTTAATTTTCCCAGTAATCTGGTACCCCTTCTGTGCAACAGATTGTACCAAAGAGTGATACCTGTCTTACTACTACTACTACTACTACTACTACTACTACTACTACTACTACTACTCCACTGTGCAAGGAATGGCCAGATTAGCAACAATAGTGTATGTATTCAATTCAACTTTATAGATTAAAGGGGAAAAAACTGCCTCTGCATCAAAGTAGACCAAAAACAATTTTAACTTAAATTATCATCAATAAACGGTTGCCTGTTGAATTACAGTCAATTCTACTACCTATCCATATTCTAAAATTTTGTAGCAATTGAATAAGATGAATTGTTATTGTATACACAGTATTTTTATTTGAAAAATTAACTTTCTTGAAGTATATTTCACATGATAAACAAAATAAAATGTGATTTAATAAAAACAGTAAGACAAATTTTGTTTTAAAAATCATAATAATATTTAAAAAAACATTCTAATAAAAAAACAAGATAAAATTTTACTTAAAAATGAATAATGTGAAAATAAACAGAATAATAGAGAGATTTCTTAGTACAGTAGCCCTTCATTATATTCTAGATTCAGATATATCATGCTTTTTTTGGTCCCCCAAATTTTAAAAGCACTTGAATCAATAAATTTTAAAATATCTATTTCCATTAAATTTTTTTTGCAATGAAATATGGTATTTTATTCCTACCATTGTCTGTGAAACTACTATTGCAGGTAAAACAATAAATTCGTTATGATCTAAATAGGCAAAACAAGTGGCCAGATCAATTATCCCTTAATTTTCTTTTTGATATTAAAAGTTGTTTATTTACTGGTTTTAAGTACTGTCTCCACATTTAAAAGTTTATGTGAATTCGAAATTACATACTTTTATGTGAATTGACAGTATTGGGTCAATTCACATAAAGGTATGAAATTTGCAAGTCACAGCAATGTATGCAAGAAAAGAATTCTTTATTTCTAAACTGAAAGTTCTAAAATTTTTACAGTTAGTCACTTTATTTTGCTTTTTAGAGAATTTTTACTCTTTCTAATTTTGTAAGTTTTGATGTTCTATAAACATCAAAACATAAAATTACATATGCTCTATATATATATAGAACATATGTACATATGTTCTATATATATATAGAACATATGATATATATTTTTAAATTTTCAATTACTATATTTATAATTTTTATTAAAAAATATAAATTAAAATTTTTTTATTAATAAGTGATTTATTGTGAATATATAGTACTGTATAATAAAATTGTAACTGATATTGTTCTAATATTGNTTTTCAATTACTGTATTTATAATTTTTATTAAAAAATATAAATTAAAATTTTTTTATTAATAAGTGATTTATTGTGAATATATAGTACTGTATAATAAAATTGTAACTGATATTGTTCTAATATTGACAGTATTTGTCTTTAAATGTCATTGTTAAAGATACAATAATGCTAAATGAGCGTTCATGGAATATCGACATTTATATAAACATCAATTAATATGATATAACCACAAATAAAATTCAGTATTGCAAAACTAAGCTTATTTTATATCAGAAACACTTGCTGATAAAAGAACAGAAAATAGAGATTCTATAGAATGTATAATCTGTTTAGAGTATAAGCCTGGAATTTTTAGTACTCATTTATATCGTGCTGTTGGATATATTACATTTTTCTTTGTCTCCCGACAAGCACAATATAACAAGGGGCTACTTTATATATCTTCATATTGTAAGAAACATCAATGGAGATGATGATGATGATTAAAATTTTTAGTTTTTACAAGTTTTACAAAATCTTGACACTTGAGGGGTTTATAGATGTAATTTTATGTAGTTTTAGGAAGGAACAAACCTATATTAAGAAGATAAATTATTTTAAGTTAACTTTAAATTATGCACATTCTAATAAATATAATGAGAATTATTATTTACTAAGAATATTTTATCTCGAAATGAAATAAGAAAGTTTATGTATTTAATAACTTCTGTATAAAGTTATTATAAAGAGACAACATATCAACACAACTACATATGCATGCCATATTAATATAACTGATAATATTGATATACTGTACTGTATTGAAAAGACCATCCAAGTGTGTGTGGGAAACAAAAAATGGGATTAGTGGCACTTCCAAAACTTTTTTTTATCTTATCTACACTATAACACAGTGTTCCGCAACCGGTATGCCATCACAAAGGTGAAGGTGTGACGTAAAATTTTACATATTCTATTAATTTCAAGTTTTATTTATATATTTTTATCACAGTTGCTGTGTTTTATGCTTGTATTTCATTCTCTGCCACAGCAATGATGAAATAAGACAATGTTTGTTTATTCATTATTACAAGCAACGCATCTTGTATTCAATGCATCAATGTATTCTAAGAAATTAAATGTAAAATAAATTTGCTCATAGGTGTTGGTCTGTTTAATAATAATAATAATAGTGGCATTATGTAATTCTATTAATAGTATCATATCATACATTTTTGAGGAAAATAACATTTTGGTGTGCTGTGTTGAGTCATAGGTGTGCGTGCTGCAAGAAGAAAAAGGTTGCGGAACACTGCTATAACACAGATAAAATATACACAAGTTTTTAATCTCGGGACAAAATGAACCAACAATGAAACTTCTTTATAATGTAATAAATTTGCATTAAACCATTTTATTAAAAAAAAAAAATTCATGTATGTAAGTATTACATTCTAAATAATCACAACTGTAATGTGAATTTAGATGAACTTAAGCCAAAAATTACTAACCTTCATAAAAATAGGAATAAAAATAACAAAAACATAAATGAAATAATTTGTTAAAAAATATTAAACAAAAAACAAAATGTCAAACTGTTTACTGAAGCAAGATGACATCCAAGAGTCAGAGTCAGTCATGCTTCTCTTCTATTAATAATCTACACCACAACATCTCAAGTTGCTGAGAAAAATTTATTAAATTTTTGTTAGTTACATTTTCAGCCAATCAATTTGGCTGAAAATGTAACTAACATTTTCAGCCAAATCGATTGGCCATCCTCAGGTTAACTGAAAAAAAAATAACGATCTTAAGGTGTTTTGGTGTAGATTGTTATTTACTGAATGAGTTTTATTAATTATCTATTAATAATGATCAAATTTCTTACTTATAACTAAATATAATGTTTCTCAGAGAAAAATTCAGAATCAGAAATTGATATTTCCAACTTCTCTTAATTGCTTCTTACATCTTTAATACAAATTATGCAAAAAATGTTATATCTTTATTTTTAGAATATCATGTTTATTTTCTTCAAGCCAATCTATCAAAAATATAAAAATGTTTTCAGAAGTCTGTTCTCTTCATACAAAATTTATGCACATCATCTTTGTATTTAGATAATGTTAGATAACATTTTCAAATTATATTCTATTAGGTATACAAAGCTTCTCTTTTCATCTGTGCTTCCATAGTTAATTACTTAAGCAATTAAAAATCTAGTTATATGAACATCGTTATCACAGTTTTTGCAATCTTAATTTTATTTAGACATATCAATTAGAATACAATAATATTCCAATATTAATAAACATCAGTGAAATGTAAGATTTAATGAATTACAAATATGAAACATTCCTATTTTCAATAAATAAAGATAGAAACATATTTAAAGCATTTAATAAATTACAAGAATGTCAATGACAAATATTAAATATTTTATTTGAACAATACTGTATTTGTAATTATAAAATGCTTATCAATCATTTCAGCAATGAAAAACTCATTTAATCATAACCAATGGCTTTCAAGATTTCTAATTCTCACTAACAATATATACAATATTTCATATACTGCAATTTTTAAGAAAGATCTAAAAGATGTGGCATGTTCTTAGTGTGGCTAATGAAGAAAATGTGAAAAAAAAATCATCAATTATTTTTATAATTTAGAAAAACAAAGATAAAACTGCCTTTAAAATCTGGGTTTGAACGCAAGGCAGTACCTTAAAACAGCAGTGCCCAAACTAACTACTGGCATATTAATCTGGTCAGCAAACATATTTGATATATCACTTATAATTAATAAAATAGGCCTACTTTTTGAATATATGGAATATTGCCCATGACTTGTATTAAATTTTGCCAAGCAATCATAAAGTTTGGGCCATTACCTTAAATCATCATCAATGACATATAGTTTCCTTCATTTTGATCAAGAATATGCATATAAAGTGCATAAATAATTCAATTTCTAGACAGTAGGTATGAAAATATTAAAATATAAATAACTATGCTGAAAATACAGTGATAGGTACTGTACATGATAAAATTTGACAATCATCATCAAATAAATCATTTAAAATTTATTTTTTAATATCAGTGAGTGAAATGCAAACTGTAACTGTTAATTATATAAAGTTGTCATATCAGAAATGAATTCTTTATGCTGCTAATTAACTATTTTCAAAAGTTTGTAAGTTGTAGAAATGCAACATGTAAATATTTAACAAATTACAAATGTGTTTTTCTAGTAACTAACAATTATAATGTATCTGTATATCAATGCAGATATGAACATTATTTAACTACAAATCAATGATTTTAAATCAGTTTAAATTTTTGTGTCTTCAAACATTATTTTAAATAACTTACATACATAATTTTATCCCTTAACTCCAATTATATTCAATCTCATCTTAAACTCGATATTCATGTTGAGATTGCTTCGGTTTAAATTCAATCAATGTTGTAATAGTCCACTATAGAATTTTCTAAAAAAAGAACAATTTTAATAACAAAACCTGGAAAAAAGCATTCTAATTTCTTCAAACAATAATGAATACATATACATAAAATGTTGCAATATCATATTTTTAAAATTTGCAGAAATATTAACAAATTAAACAGTATTTTCTGCAAAAAAAAAGAAATATAAATTAATTCATTTTTCTCAAGAATTTCTACCAAAATGTTCATATATGTAAAGTATACAGAAAATATAAATTTCCAACTATGTATGACTAACAGATCTAATGATATGCTTACTTTTTTACTTCAAAATTCACATTTAATAAAGAATTTTCATCATCAATTTAAGTATTTCTGATGTAAAAAAAATTTAGTAATTTAATTTTGATTGAATCAATGAACAAAATTATGTAAAGTACTTCATTATTTGTATCAATTTAAATGTAAGAGAAGTGCAGAAAACTGATAGACAACACATAACTTAAAGTAAACCTTCAAGCAAGCACACGATGATATAAAAAGACAATATGATGAAAGTCCAAATTCTACAACAACATGTAAAGATAAATTGTTAAATTATTTTTGATCAGTATCGAAGTTAATGAAATAATAAAATATGATCTATCTTCTGACTAAATTTTGTGGTTTAATTAACATAAAATATATTCCAAAAATAATTTAGCAATTTAGATCTATCAGTACATATAAAATAAGAATTTTTTTCATACAATATAACTTTTGAAAATAGTTGTAGATGTATAAACAGAACATACACATTTATTGTTTCCTCTGTAAAGTAAAATCCATTTCATTTAAGGTACTAGAAAATTTTCAAAAGTTATAATTCATTAGCAATATCTGAATGAGAAAATATCTCATATTGTAAGCAATCTTCTATTGAAAAATTGGTGAAATGTGAAGAGCATCAACCGATTAAAAACTGTAATATTCTGAAAAGAATTGTTCTTTTCAGAATATTAGCATACATTCTGAAAAGAACAATTCAGAAATTTTAAAAGTAAACGCAAAAAATTAAAAAATAAATATTTAGTTATAAATTCAATTGCACAGTCAAATCTAAACAGGAAATATTTTTCAAAAACAAAACTAGGAATGTACAAAATCACTAATTTATTACATCATTAACGTTTTAAAACCACTGATTCAATATTTCAAAGAAAGTACTGTTGAATAATATAAAATACACACAAGTCAATAATACTTTAAAAAATATATTAAAAAATCTAGCAATGAGTTGTATAATGAGTTTCCTGGCAAATAAGTTAAAATTACATGTGGCATCATCTGTTATATTTTATTTTAAAAATTTTTTATATTATTAATTATTACAAAATGGCAAAACATTTAATTTTGAGGATAGAGATGAATTTTATAAAAAATTGTAAATGCTAATAACGAGTAAAATCTTTATTAAGTCTGACCCCACTTGAGATATGATGCATAACCCCCATCAACCTTTAACCACCAAAATTTAATAGAATCAATCCCACTAATACACAAACCTCCCTGCAAAACTTCAGAAATTTTTTAACAAAAGGCACAAGAGTTATTAAGCTTTAAAGTGGATGAACAAAATTGTATCCTCCAAACTCACATACAAACGCCTGTTGAATATTACAGATATAGAGGTTCCACTGTATAATAGATTACTAATTCCTACATTTTAGTCTGTTTGGTTTTTTGTTATACAGACCAGCATTTCTCATCCTGGGTGCCGTCTCAAATAATGTGAGTAGCAATGCAAACATGGTGAGAATAACATGTGGTACCAACTCAATCAGTGAGACCATTAACTGAGGAAGTTCATGAAATTTTACACTCTCAACACATTCATTCTGCTACTTGCATAACTTGAGATTAAGCACATTGGACTACACATAACCCATGAGTATGTGAGGCACTTCCACAGAGTATCTGAAAAGAACCTGTAATGACTACCAAATATAATTTTAAATCAGGAATTTTTCAATTTAAAAGAAAGCTTATACTTTAAGAACTTGGTCCTAGAAAATTTTCTAGGATTTAAAATACATTAATTTATACACTTCCAAAGATCCAAATTCAGTTAGAAAAGAAAGATTAATTTAAACTATCAGCTAATTCTGTATCTAGATTATTAAAATAAATACAGTAATACTTTAAATTAAAAATTATGAAGCAACTATTGAAAGTCAATTGACAACATTCTTTATTCTCAATTTATAGGGTTTAGGAATAGATAAAATGCTCCATGTTCATGGTAGAGTGTGCAGGCTGAAAAAGATTGGTAACCACTGATATAAGCTCACTATTGCCTTCTTTAAACAATTTTTCAGATACTTCTGTATAGGATAAACATATTGAAATATATCAAATATATATTATATAGTTTAAAAAATTCAATATGTAAGAATTAAAAGGAATAATAATAAAACTAATATATTTAATTGAAATTTTATTTTGGAATATGTTATGATATCCTCATGTATCAATTAAAAATTATAGAAATGGTATGTATTAATAGATCCTCAATTATTCAAGACTAGTTTTAAATTGAGTTCAATTAAACTTAAACAAGATATCAAAAAATAATGTCAATAATAATATAGAATGTAGAAACAACTATATAAAAAAACAATAAAATATTTGATACAGAATGTTCACTCATTAAATTTGTACATGGTACATGGCATGTTGATTATAAGAAATCACATTAATGTAAAATGAATAGATTAAATCTATGTTATACATTTTTCTAAATTTTTCAAATTTATACATGGTTTTTATACTTTAGAGATAGGTTAATTGGAAAATTGTTTTCCAAGATGATTTTTATCAACTTATTTTAAAAAATAAAATTCCAGTTAGACACGTATATGATGTTTTCAGAAAACAGTTTAATTATCATCTATTATTCTAAAGTAGTGATTCTCATAGATCACTTAATTTGAGTAACAGATGTGACAGCACCTTTACTTTCATTCACTTCTCATTCCATAAAAAAATCATTTTAGGTGCATGCCAAAAAATTATATAAGCAGAATATGACATCAAAAATAATTAGTGCATAAAAATATACTTTTCTCTGGCTAAACAGAGAATTATATTTTAGAAAAAACACTAGGTCAGTCTGTGAACTATCTACATGCTTACAAACCATCAGTTGTCCATGAACCATACTTTGGGAATCACTGCTACAAACTACTCTATAAAGTTAGCCTGTCAATTTAATGATTGCAAACAATATTTCTACAATTAATCATTATTCTACTATCATTATTTAAAATCTGGAGTTAAGAAATAAATTGCAACTAATAAATCTAATTAATTAGTCATCTAAACTGCAGCTTTGTAATATTCAGTAACAATCAGATGACTAAAAAATACAGAAAAACTTTCAAGGCAATATGGAGTAATTCAAATTAAATTAATTTTTTTTATAATTATTAAGATAAAACATCAAAATTAGCAATGATGCAATATTTAGAATTTATTATATACATTTTTATAGTACATCTACTTTTCTCAAAGGCATAAGGCACAAATGTGATAAACCTCATCATTTTCATCTTCTTCACTAGCTCATGAAAAATACATCCATTGGTATTACACTGCATATCAAACCTTCTGTTGAATCAGAATACAAATATACATAGTGAAGACATTCAGATGCTTTAACTAATGCAGGCCTCCTTTTCTTCTTTGTTTTATCCTTTTGCAAGTTGACTATCCTTCCTCTTTTGCTTTGTCTCTTAAGTTTGTCTTCTCTTAAACCTTTTTTTCCTTTCTTCATTAAGATGGGGTACCAAACAAGAGACATGAAGCAACCTCATTTTGCTCCACATGACTCTTCCCATCTTATCCCAATATGCCATTTTGAAGTCTTTTTTTTTAAACTCCTTGGTAATAAATTGTATTAATAAAAGATGTCATACAGTCACATAAAGCTGAAAAAATTCTATATTAGAATTCTTTTTTAATTTTTTAAAAAACTTAACTGCATTTAACTGTACCACATCAGGATGAATATATAAAAAGGAAGCAACTCACAATAACCAATTAACTGGAGTGCAAAAGATTGATATTTGCAAACATTTTTGAAGCCCCTTCTGGGCTCTTCCTGAAGCTTATTTTTTTATTTATTCAAACAAGCTGGCCATTAAAAACTTTGCATTACTTACATACAAATGTTTTAAAAATATAACAAATTATACCAACATGGCTGTCAAACACTTTGTTGTTTTCATAGGTAAAAAACACTTAACAGCAGCAATTTTACCATCATCTATTTCCAGTATGCAGATTTATTTGCAATATTTACTACTAAGAAGTTACAACACTTATTAAGCACAATGCAGACTATACTATCTTGCCTTGCCTTCCCTTACAACTAATTGCTTTAATGTAAATATATTTTGTGTTTAAAAGCATTTGATTTTATCAATTAAGTAAATACATTTATTAAGGATAAGGAATATGAATATCTACAAAGGCCTGTGAAACATTTTGTCTGAGCTTAATTAACTCATACAGCCAGGGCTGTGGAATCGCGTAAAATCTACCGACTCCAACTCCAACTTTTCCTTACCATCCGACTCCGACTCCATTTCATATACATAACAAGTTGGTAAGTAAAAAGAGAGTCGGAGTCGGTGGATTTTTTGACGACTCCGACTCCAGCCAAAACTCCACGACTCCGACTCCACAGCCCTGCATACAACTTACATTATATAAACTGTGCATATTTTAAGTTAATGTATTCTCCTCTATATAAATAATATTCAAAACATCTAACTATAGATGAAATATATTTTGAATATGTTAATAAATTTTACATCTGAATAAACCTATTGAATTTTTTTCTATCTACCCAAGTCACTAGATCTGACAATTGATTCCCATTTCAGAGAATTTGTGACGTACAATTGTCTCCTTAATGGAACATTCAGGATTGTCTTAATATAAATTTAAAACAGTGTACTTATCAAATTTTGGCACATGATAAATAACAGAACTTTTGAAACACTAAATACACACTTTTTTGGCATAACCAGATAATTTTTTTATAGCAAAGATATTTTAACAAGTATACATCCCAATTTCCTACCAATTTGATTAATAATTACATATTTATTGGAAATGAAGAACAAAGCAATATATCTAGCTTCAAGGATGTACAGAAGAGAAACCTTTAATCACGATCCAATCTCAATACTATTTTCTTTGTATTCCTGATGATTTTCTCCTCAATTCTTTGTTATATATACTTATATTACAATGTATGTTACCTAAATAAACAAATATTTTAGAAATTTAATGATACATTACAAAAAAGATACTAAGAGATAATTTATTTAAGAAGTCTGTTTTAAAGATAAAGATTTGAGTATCAAGATCTGAGGTAAAGATTATTTAAAAACTACATCCAGCTCAGCAATTCATTTTGATAAGAATTCGAATTAGTTCATGCACCATTTTGTAACATGCTATCTGTAAAACTGTTATTATATAATTATAAGCATGCATGCACGCACATGCAGAAAGAGAGAAAGTTTTTAAAAATAAAAATATTTTACGTTCAGTAACTAAATTGTATTTGAGTACTTTATAAAACTCTACTATACTGTGTTTATAATCTATCATGATAAGGTAGTCTCTTAAAATAAAATTATTCTAAATATTATAATGCTGGCATTATAATATTTAGAATAAAGGAAATAGGAAATCTTTTCCTTTCTTTATTTTTTTAATAAGGAATCAGATATCTTGTATATAGAAAAAGTTATTACATTTAGTTTTATGTTTTTGACTTCATTTCTAACAGTTTTCATATCTATTTTTGAGTTCATCTTTAATTATTTCTAAATAAACCAAGAATAAATTTCTGATTTCTAAAAATCAAAACCAAAACATGAGTAATCCAATGAAAGATAAGCAAAAATTCCAACCAACCTCTAAAAAGTGGAGTATTCCAAATATTCTAGAATCTTCATATAATGTAAAGGAAAATTAGGAGCCAGCTCATTGTACAAGAACTGATACAGCTTGCTTTAAATTGATTCAAATGCATTATTGATTACTGCTTTTAAAAAATTATATATTTATAAAATATTTTAAAAATAAAATTACACCAAGCTTATGAAATTAAAATAAAAGTAATATTAAAAATATTAGAATATTTCTTGCTTTACAATAACAGACAAGACAAGCAATCCCTACAGTAAAATTGTGGAGATATAAAAATAATATTTAAATATCAAAATAATAAAATTTTGTCATCATAACTGAAATATAACAAGAAACTAATTTTAGCACAATGTCTGGACATCTTGAAAATTCAAACACTTTGAAGTCAAAGATCAAGGTTTTATTATATAATTTTAGCTAGCAGTTCAAATTTATTTCTAGTAAATTTATAAAATCATCTAAACTTTCATTAAAACTATGTATGCATCAATTTATCATCATTTAAATACTTCATGTTTATAGGATAAGATTTTACAAAAATCTTTTTAATAATATATAATAATAATTATTCTTTTTATTTATATCATTGTATTATCATTAATATTACTTAGACTTTGTTAACAATTTGTTTTATCAAAGAATCAAGTGAAACTTGGTATCAAATTCAAACGTTCAAAAATAAACAGTTAAGAAAACCAAAGTATTTATTACAAAAGAAATGCTTTCAGACTAATTTTAATTTTAGCCCTGCATCAGTTCACCAAGTAAATCAACAGTTGTATCTATGTTCTATTTGGAGAACTAATCTGGACAAAACTAGTCCAAAAACAATTATTTTTGTAATTTGTTCTAATAATTATTAACGAATAAAAATACATTTAGATAAAACTTATTTTAAAAAAACCAGAGAAATTGATGTAAAAAAATTCAAATTACTAACCAAAAGTTTACACAATGAATATTCCATGATGTATCTGTGAAGATAATTTGTATTGATTTTGATAAATGAAAATCAAGAAATATTTCTCTCAGTGTATGACCTACTTTTAGTCAACTGGAAGAAATTGAAATTATCCAGAAACATATTCATGACCCCAGGTGGATCATAAACCACTGATTGAGAAATGTAGAAATTGAGTATTTGAATGCAACTTCCTGTTTACAAACACAAGTAAATCTGATACCTTCTATTATGATTAATGAGCATTCCAGAAAATGTTAAATGTTTATGATTATAAAAACTTAATATACTCTATCAAAAATTATTTCTAGTTTTAAATGAAATGAATTTTTACAATTATCACATCAATAATCACAAAATTACCTTTTTATTTTACATATATATGTGATCTTTTGCTACAAATTCAAGTCTTCTGATGAGTTTAAAACTTTGATTTAAATTTGGTTATCTAAAAATAGGCTGAATTGCACTTTTATACTCCTAAAAGTTCTGCCATTATACTTTATATTATCAAATTTAATATTTTAATTCTTCCAATTTTTACTTTGATTATACTTATTGTTTTCTTATTAATCGTGAATGTTAAGAATAAAGTCATTAAATCATTTAAATATTTGTCAACTCCCTCCAACAAATTATCCCTATAAATATTTAATTTATAAACCTAATTATGTTTAGCTGTAACACTATACTGGGTAATTGTATAGTTACTAATTTAACAATGTTCTTCATATTAATTTACACTGAGTTATTGAACTAAGTTAATAACTACAACATAAAAATATGAAAGCTATAGTTTTTGGATATAGTGTATGTCTCTCATTGTTTAAACTGATTCTACGTAGTCTGTGATATAACAATTTACTAGATATATTATAAATGTTGAAATATATATATATACAGTAGAACCTCGATTATCCGCCCCCCGATCAACCGACCCCTCGGTTAACCGACTGTCCTAGTCGGCAAATTTCAAATGTCCGCTAGTGATGTGGCGCTACAATAGCGACGATTATTATTTTAAAAAATTTTTGTTAGGCTTAACATCAATGAAAATTCAACGCAAAATAGGTTAATAGCGATATACTAATATACTAATTACATGGGATATAATAATATACTACACTAATAATGGATTTTTTCATACTTTTCAGTTATCCGACTTTTCAATTATCCGACCAACCCCAGTCCCCAATTAGGGCGGATAATCGAGGTTCTACTGTATATCTACTTACTATCTTTGATAGAAAAAAAAAACAAACAAAAATGGCACTTAACATTGAAAGCTACATTACTCGTGATATAATACAATCACCAGAAAGATAAAATAATGGCCAATTCTGTCTTTAAATTTAGTTTATAAACTTAAGTTATATTAATAAACATGTAACTTATATAACATTGCCTACAAAAATTACTATAGTAATGCAGTTAATGTAAATGGGAGTTATGTTTAATAATATAATACAAAATAGGTTTAAATAATAATAATAATAAATATTTTTATCTGAAATGAATTCTTATGGATTTTTAAAACATTGAATTTATTTAAAATTATTACGTAATAACAAGCCAAAGAATAGACTCAAAATAAAATTCAATATAATTTATGCATTTTCATATTTAATATAATAAAATTTATATAGGAATTTTAAAAGAAGAAATTTGAAAATTTCTACTTGGAAACTTTGTGAACAGAATAATATAAACTATAGAAATGGAAATTATGTCTTACCTTAAACTAGAAAGTCAAATGAAACTTTAAAATTATCATTGGAAACTAAGAAAAGAAACTTTTAATATAAATTATAGCTAAATTATACTCTTCTGAATACTAAAGCACATGATATTGATTAAAACCTATTTATGGTACACAGAAATCTATAATCTTTTGTGAAACGTAAATTACATCAAGAGTGTTTTACATTTAATGAGACTATGTATATTATTATCTAACATGAGTCAGTAACTATTGATTTTTGAAATTATTCAAATTCCAAGATTTTCTTGTTACTTGAAAGCATGTATAAAAATATAATTTGTTTAAGTTCATAAAGAAAGTTCCATGCTTAATTAATAGTCTAATAAATTGTAAATCCCTTTACTTTTAAATATATTCAATAAGAGAATTTATTCTATTTATATTATTAATAATGCTTTTATTGTATGTTCAGTCTGAACATACAAGAAGAACATATAATATAATATATTTTAATACAAAAAGTTAACATTAAAAAGCTGAATTTATACAGTTTATTGCAGCAACAAAAATTTAAAAAATTTATCAGTTTATACTCTATTTAAATCAAGAAAATAATCCATACTCAATGTCTGCAAATCTATATTGATTATTACATTATTAATTTTATCTATCATATTTTTTATGATTGTAAGAGGAGTTTACACAAAATTGCAATAATTTTTCATAAATTTATAAAAGCAAAATGCAATTTGATCATTAATAACTAAATAATAGTTATCATTTTGTAACATATTACCCAAATGAAGAGACTGATAATTGATAATATAATAAAAATTTCATACATTAATAGATAATTCAATCAAGTTTAAAGCATTAATTATTCTATTTGCTGATACAGCAATTCATATTTTTAGAAATGTATTATTTTTGTTTTGAAGGTGGGATGTAAACCATCATGAATTCTACACTTTATACTTATGCCAATTTGAATTAACACCTATAAAATTATGTATTCATTGAATTTAAACATCTAAAACCTAACTAATTATCTATATAATTTAATAATATAATTAATTAACTATAGATGTTATTTGAATAAAGAAGGATGATTTAATAACTAAATAATGCATGAAAACCATTTATATCATGAAAATTAGCAGTATGTTCAGTTAATAATCTAGATTATTAGCTTAACAGATCTCAATTTTAATCAAAACGTAATTGTTAATTTAATCAACAATTACTAATTTACAGTTATTAAAATGTAATTATTCTAAGTAAAAATAAATCAATAAATTCATTTTCTCATTTTATATATATATATATAATGATCAAGTTAATGAAGTACATAATAAAGGTTATAACACTGAAATACGTTTTATAATAATAATTTCATACAATAAAATTAATGCGAGTAAAAATGAAAATATCACATTTTTACTAAAAAAAAAAAATTCAATGTTTATTAATTTTAATAGGATGTAGACTACAAAATATCAAATTTATTCAATTCACTAACTAACTTATTAGATGAAAGAGAGTAACTTTTAATTGTTAGAGTAATTTTAATAATTCATACTTGGCATAAAAAAATGTAGACAGGGGGAAAAAAACCTGTTAACTTGATAACACAATATTCTTTAAAATATTAGAATAAAATTTATAAGTAATCACAAACGAACTTTCAGAAAATTTATTTACTTACGAAAGGATTAACTGTCTCTGCCAGTAAAAGAAGGCAATTTACATCTACTAAGCTGCTACTAATCCTTTGGAAAAATCAAATATTCTTTAAGTAAAATAAAAATGCTCAAAGAAACCTGAAAAATAATCTATCTCTCCACATCTAGCAAACAATTTTTTCTTTTTTTGACAGAATAAATTAAATTTTGTATGAAAAATTATAATTTTTTGTAGACAACAATTTCATAGTTTATTTATTAAATTAATAAATCTGTAATATGTAATTATTTATAACTAAATATAACATAAAATATAAATTACACAAGATTAAGTTAGCCAACAATTATGAGGAAAAATATGCAACAGTAGCAAAATATCAACTTTAGATTTTCTAAGTTTTTGAATCATAACAATTAGATAATAATATATACATAAACATATTTATTAATTTAATTAATAATAAAACTGTATTTAGAAATAAAAAAAAGAAAATTATTTCAATATAATATTCATCAATGTAACAAATAATTTCTTAAATATAAAAAAACTTAGAAAAAAATAAACATTTATCTTACTTTATCAATAAATACAAATAAGTTTATTATCCATTTTCCTTATCATAGATAACTGATCTTTTTTTCTAATTTTATATTATTAAAATCTAGGAAGTTATATTGATAACCAGAATGGCACTTATGATTTTGTCTAAGAAAATTTTTAATAAAATAAAAAAGAAAATATCTCAAAAGCTATAAACCTATTTATAAACTTTACATTGCAAAGAATTTCCAAATAATATTCTGTCTTTGTTCAGTGTTCAGCCACAGATTGAACCAACCTTGCATTAATGCATTGGAGTCTTTAGATGCAATGATGATGATGATAACTGAGGTGTGCACACACAAGTGACTAATGTTATTTTAAGGGTTATAGTTTCATTTCTAACTCTAGGCCTATTCTATTATAGTGATAAATACTCCAAACAGGGACAAAAACTGTATAATGATTTAGATGAAGAGAGAGAGAGAGAGAGAGAGAGAGAGAGAAGGAATTCAACATAGTAAAAAAGTATAGAAAAAAACAGCAAACATACCTTTGTGTCACACTGAACAAGGGTGAATGTTCCTCCTAACAAATTCTAATTTTCTAATGCAATTTAAAGTAACATTTAGATTTTAAAGTATAAAATTCTTAAATTTATTTTAAGTCTGAAATCTAAGGAAAAAATTAATCTTTATCATATATAAGAATCACTTTTACACAGTTTGCATTAGTTAAATCTATGAATTTTAATAAATATAAAATTGAAATGAAACTTGTTAGTATCAAATATTTAAGTATCTTTCTAAGTATTCATTAACAAAGACCAAACAATTTTTGTTGAATTTATTTTAAATGCTTCAATAACATGAGATATTCTTTTATACATATATAAAAAGGAAAGAATTTTAATGCATCAATCTACATATAGTAAAAGTTATAGTGTTTTTTTTATTTTAAATTTACAAACAAATACAGTTACTTATAAAATAATCAATAAAGTTATTTATTAATTATTTTATAATCAATAAATAACTTTATTTATTATAAAATAAAATAAAATTATTTATTTGGCTATATTAAGGCTAATTAATAAATTAATAATTAGATACAAAGCAATTTATGTTATTTTTCTTATTTGAAAGCTAAATTAACATCAGTATAAATCTATGAAGAATATAAAATATTTAAAAATTATATAGAAAAATGTATCTGAATGTATTCATATATAATATACATAATTACCACTTTGTGTTAGCATCAATATTTTTCTTCTGTAATTTTATCAATAGCATAAGTTCATTAATATATCAATGGAAACTACTGATATAGCAGTTACAAGTATGCAAGCTTTAATTTTTAATACAAAAATCAGTTTAATAAATAATTTTGCAGTAATCAGACAATACTTCTCACAACTTGTCTAAAAAATATCTATATATCACCTAATTTAATAAGAGATTCAAAGGATCATCAGCATACCATATACAATTTATGAGAGATAATTGACATAATCCACAATTAACTAGCTTATTTCATATTCCAATTTCAAATACACAATAGTAGCTAAACTGATAACTAATTATCAAATGTAGTGACTATTTACATTTAAAATATTTTCAGCACCACTTAGGTACTAAAAAATTAATTATACATGGAATTTTTAACATTGCAACTTTGTTATTACTGTAATTCTTACACTAGTATGCAGCACGTTAGAGAGTAACCATATACCTAAAAGAATCTCAAAATTTCATTTCGAAAATTTAAAATGAAGAATTCAAAGAATAAAAATTCTTTCAGATAGAATTAAATAAACAGTTGTTTATTGAATTTCTATCACAGTTTTGTATAAAAGCAAATCAGAGTCAAAATTATGATAATTATAAATATATAATAAAAATACCAAATGTAAAATAACTATTAAGAAAACCTCTTTTAAGTAGAAAATTGGATATTCCTCAAATCACCTTTTATCAATAATAACCACAAAGAAAATTGTCTCGTATATAACAGCACTCTAATGCATCAAGCACATAAAATGCCACTTAAGCAACATCTAATCAGTCAAACAATTAAGAATTTTAATCGGTTGCCTCTTCTATAATCACTGAAACAACATAAATAAAAAATTAATAAAAAAAATAAATACATTTAAGCCATTTAACATAATACGCATCAATATATACAGAAGAAACTGGATGAGAGTACTATATATAGTATCAAAAACAACCAGAAATCCAGTGCAAAAAAGAAAATTTAATATATAAATGAGCATTTTATGCAATATTTAATAGTCATCTTTAGGTTGAAGAATGGAACATAGAATATAACATGAATTTAAAAATTACAGAACTCATTAATTCAAGCGTGCGCAGATCAGTAGCATTTGTATGTTAAATTTTATGTTCAATGTTCCATTCTCCAACCCGAAGATGCCCGTTAATCAAAAATGTTCGTTTATGTAATAAATTTTCCTCTCGTACTACATTTCTGATGTTATATATGGCATTTAGAATATATTTTAAAGCAAATTCTTCTGTAACCTATACAAAAAAAATATTGAAAATTTATGAATATTTAATAATACACATAATAAAGGTTATAACACTGAAATACGTTTTATAATAATAATTTCATACAATAAAATTAATGCGAGTAAAAATGAAAATATCACATTTTTACTAAAAAAAAAAAATTCAATGTTTATTAATTTTAATAGGATGTAGACTACAAAATATCAAATTTATTCAATTCACTAACTAACTTATTAGATGAAAGAGAGTAACTTTTAATTGTTAGAGTAATTTTAATAATTCATACTTGGCATAAAAAAATGTAGACAGGGGGAAAAAAACCTGTTAACTTGATAACACAATATTCTTTAAAATATTAGAATAAAATTTATAAGTAATCACAAACGAACTTTCAGAAAATTTATTTACTTACGAAAGGATTAACTGTCTCTGCCAGTAAAAGAAGGCAATTTACATCTACTAAGCTGCTACTAATCCTTTGGAAAAATCAAATATTCTTTAAGTAAAATAAAAATGCTCAAAGAAACCTGAAAAATAATCTATCTCTCCACATCTAGCAAACAATTTTTTCTTTTTTTGACAGAATAAATTAAATTTTGTATGAAAAATTATAATTTTTTGTAGACAACAATTTCATAGTTTATTTATTAAATTAATAAATCTGTAATATGTAATTATTTATAACTAAATATAACATAANTACAGATACATTTAAAAATTTTAACAATTCGAAGTAAATTTCTTGCAATATAACTGCATTTCTACAAGAAGAAAAAAAGTAAGTGATTATAATCAAGAATAAACAAAAATGCATCTCAATATAATACTATGGTTGTGTTATTGATCAATGTAATGTTTATCATTTTGTATATACACACGAATAATATGTCAATGTGTAAGTGTAGAATGTTAGAATTTATAATGTTAAATCAATTGGTTAATTCTTTGTTCTGTGAGTGAATTCCTTCCAACCTGTGGACGCCATTTTGGAAAAGGACATCTATGATTATAAACAGAATGAAACGCTGTCGTTTGAATGACTTAATATTTATAATTGCTACTTACCCGGTTGGATAAGCTGGATCGTAAATTTCCGTCATTATAGCAAATAAATGATCGAAATTTACTTCAAATAATAAATTTAATTTACTACATTTAACTCTATGGCAATTTTCAATATTATTCTTCGAACTCTACTTATTACCGGATGGCGTCAACACGAGTTGCTGGGCGGCCTCTTTAGCGCTCTACCAACATCGACGCAATCTACAACATAAACCACCCTAATTCGAATGCCGTTTCTATTATATTCAATGGATGTTATTAAGAAATTTCAGTTTCGTCTTTTAATTTTTATAATGTTATATTAATATTTATACTTATTCGATAGTAATAAATAAATATCCTAGAAAATTTTCTGTGGTAGTAATTAATTTAAAAAAATATTATTTTGCTTCGGTGATTTGTCGTCTGCCATTTCATGGAACTGGTAAGGTTTTAGCGCTTTCTCTTAGAATTTTTATTGATATTAAGTTTAAAAATTAAGTAAATCTTGAGATATTTTTTATATATTCTTCGGTGATAATCGTTATTTTATTATGAGAAATGGTTTTAAATAGTTTAATGAGTTTAGGAAATATTATGGATGTTGCATGCAATTTAATACAAATTGCATGCAACATCCATAATATTCTATACAAATTTGTTTTTCTATTAAGGTAATCATTTTCATTTCTTACACAAATATGTTTTTGTAATCTTTAAAAGGTTTTATACCCTTTAAGGTTTCCGTCAGAAACAGTTATTGTATTATTGAACAATAAAGAAACACTAACAACAGTTAGTGTTTCTTTATTGTTAGATAGAGTCTAATTTCATTTCTTTATAGCAGAGGTGCTCATAGTCATAGACGGGGCACAAATATTTTGTACATTCCATGTAGACCTATACAAAGATAGGGCCATTTCTATCATTTATAAGTGATGTATTAACATGAGTGTCTACATAGGGGGACGAACGACACACTTTACTTTCCCTGGTATCAAGTAAAATATTTCACAAATTATAATTGTAAAAGTGATTGAGATATGTAACCTTATACCCTCGGCCATGGAACGCTTTGATACAATACTGTATTCTATAATATACTTTTGAAAAAGAAATTAAATAATTAAATAAAAATTTATTGACGTAATTGGTTGTCTTTAAGCTTTTTCTCCTGGAAAATCTTATGCGGACGCCTGTGTGTGTGTCAACATTGTTTGCCTGTTTGTATACATAGTTTGTACATCACTGGTTTATAGTAACTACAGTGGAACTTCGGTATACGACCTTAATCCGTTCCTGATGTTTGGACTTATACCGAATAGGACGTATACCAAACCAACCTTTCCCATAAGAAGTAATGTAAAAATGATTAATCCGTTCTCACGTAAAAAAAAATGGCTGGCTTTAAACACCTCGCTTTCCTGCTTGATTTTTCATGAGATCAGCATGTATCTTTTTAGCTTTCTCGCAAATAATTGCTTCTGATACCTGTCACCAGCACATTGTTTTTCAGTTATCCAAAGCAAAAGCATTTTCTCAACATGATCTAATGTTTTCGATCTCTGTTTAGAAATTGATTTAACCCCTTTCGCAACGTTAGCAGATTTAATAATGTATTTATTTTTCTAGATTGTCGATATCGTCGTTCTCGGAATACGATATGCAACAGTTAAAATCTCGAACACGCGTGCCACCTTCGTATTTCTCAACAATCTCTTTTTTCAGTTCCATTGTGATTCTAGTAATTTTTTTTAGTTTTCTGTTGCTTTTCATTTGCCTTTTTGCAATTCACGATTAATAAAAATAATAAAATTTTACTTACAAATTAAAATCAGAAGAAATTTAACAAAGTTATAAACAGCGGGCCACGGACGTCTAGTCTGGTGTAGTACACCGATAGTGCTACTTGTTCATAGATGGCGCATATAATTGAATTAAGTCGTATACCGAACAAAAGTCGTATACTGAGCAAAATTTGTTTCGTCCAAACAGGACGTATTCCGAATTGGACGTATTCTAAATCAGACGTATACCGAGGTACCACTGTA
Organism: Centruroides sculpturatus; assembly: GCF_000671375.1. NCBI lineage: Eukaryota > Metazoa > Arthropoda > Arachnida > Scorpiones > Buthidae > Centruroides > Centruroides sculpturatus. Next base: position 295,616 of record NW_019384487.1, read on the forward strand.
TTAAGAAAGGGTAGAGGAAACAAAGCAAACGTATCAATGAATTTCTTTAAAAAGTACAATTTTATTTACGCTATTTATTAAACATTCTATAAATGGTAATCTCTGCTGAATTTCCAAATTTATGCCCTTTCTAAGAAAAATGTCGAGGAAGCTTTTACAAAGTGCAAATTTTTAAAAACTATAGACAAAAAAAAGGGGGCCATTTTACTTCAATTTCTTATTATTCAAAGAAAATGACTCTGATTTAAGGTTTGATATTGTTATATATATATACATACACACTATATATAACTGGAGAACACCAGGATTGTACAAATAATAAAAGACAACAGGATTATGGCCGAAACATGATCCTAAGGAAGTTATCACATAATCATGCTTCCATTCTGTCAGCAGAAGTGGTCATATGACCTATAGATTATGTCATAACACAAATTTGGCACCGAAAATATTATGAAGGAACACGTTTCGGATTATGCACCGTTTAACTATTTTGGTCGAACGAATCTGGTCACTAGAAACTGTAATCTTACACTTTATCGTTTGCTTTAAATTTTCATGTTTAATTAATAATAAAATAAAATATTTTATAAATAATTAAACAATTTTCTTTTAAAAACATATACTATATATTATACATTGCTGACCAAGTAAAATGCAACACCATGATGGATTATAGATATTGCACAGCGTTGCATTTTGCTTGGTCTGCAGTGTAAATAAAATAAAATTATGTTAATTTAATGTATAAATTAATTTTTAATCGCTTACAATATAATTTGTTAATTAATATAAGACAGAACACTAAGCTAAACAATCTGAAGAGAGTAAATAATATAAATTTAAACACGAAAGTTTTACTCAGATGTTTTTTACAATATACTACCGGTATTTATTGAATTTTTAGAAGTCTGATAAGCTAATATTACGATCTATATATTCAAAACGTAAAACATAAATTTTATACTTAACAAACCAGTGAAACCAGTATATTTGGAAAGGAGAAACACGCGATTTTGATACCGAAATTTATGAAAATCAAACGACAACAACAACAACAACATTAAGCTAAAAATAAATAAATAAAATCTAGGTACATACCGGAATAATAAATCAATGAAAGGTATATTTTCAACGATGACCATTCTCGAAATTCTCTTTCAGCTTTTATAAAAGAAGAAAATTCCGTGTTTTAGGTCATGAAACAAGTCTGAGAGTGAAGGAATCGTAGAGTGAACTGACAAATCCAGTGTCGGAACTGAATTACTGCAATGCCGTAGGTGAAGTAAAGTGAATTTTCTTTTATTTCGCTTTTGTCTTAGGGTTATAGACTAAGTCATTAGTTAAGAAGGTTGGGCCACATTAGCCACGTGCAGCACTTAGCTTAAATCTCAGAAAACCGTAGGAGGGGCTACAAAAAACATTTAGAAACGATCTAGGAGAAAGCTCGAGGTTTGGAATTGCTGCTAGAGAGTATTGTTGTATAGCTGACCAAAAGAGCCGCGACAGTAAAAATTTCTTTTGAGTGTAGTGTTAAGTGGAGACGCAACTGGTCTAAACAACAACTTTTCGAAGTAAAGTAATTTAACAAGGAAGGAAGAGTTTAAATTACTTTTAGTGTTGATTCAAAAATACCGCATTTCTTCACTAGAATAGGCATATTTTTTAAATTTATCATTAATTTTAAATCACCTAAAACTTTCGCTTGATACAAAAAATGAAAATTATATCTAACCCAGTCTTCTCTACAAAAAATTTACTGCCAATTAATATTAAAATAATTTATAAAATTAAATATGAAATAAATTTTTGAGTCACGTGAGAGAAGTATCAATTATTTTTTCTAGATTGGCTCTTACACGAACAGGATAAACTATTATAACTTTTTATATAGCCTACATTTATCAGAACAAACTGGAAATCGTTATATTGTTTATAAATTTGTATACATTTTAAAAATACAATTAAATTAAATTCCTGTATTAATTATACGTGGGCATAAGCATATGAATATGAAAGAAAGAAGACATACCCACCAATATTTTTGTAACAGCAAATTGACACCTCCCAATATATTTTTTATTTTAAACTAAGCTACAAAAATTATAAGTAGAAACTAGTAGTTTACACAACAAATACAGCTTATTTTTTATATCCATTCAAAACCTGACAATGAGAAATGTTTCTTACTCATATTCCTTCAATATTTTTATATAATTATACTTTTATAATTATACCTTTCCTCTATAAAAATTTTGGAATAACAGATAAAGCAGAATAATTTTATTTTCAATAACTAAAAATTCCCGAACAATTTAATTTCTTGTTAATAATAATATAATCGGGATATATAAATTCTTTAAAATGTTCTACTTTTATGAAATGTTATTGTTTAATAAATAGACTACTAAAACCGATTTTATTTATCAAACGGAATATTATATAAATAATTTATAAGCATGTTATTGTTAAGCAAATATATTAATAATTCTTAAATATTTAACCAAAAACAAAATCACGTCTTTATAAGATCTAAATAAGGCACCTACCTACATGCTATAGGACATTTAAATTGATTCTATCTATAATATTTCATGTTTTAATCAATCGCTAAAATCATTTGAATCAATAGAAGAAAAGTATGGCGATCGGTCAAAAAATGACCTCCCCAAGTTTTTACATTTTTGGACTCAGGTCCTTAATTAAAACGGCGAGTATTGGAAAAAAGTTGGTGTTTTTTTGCTGTATGTAGTTTTTTCCGGATATTAGTTTGTGTGGGGGGGACAATTTTTTCACCCACTTTCGAGCTTAATAACTCCTGCGCCTTTTATCGAATTTTTCTGAAATTTTGCAGGGAGGTTTATGTATATTGGGGTAATTGATGCAATTAAACTTTTGTGGTTAAAGTTTGAGAGGATGGGGAGATACACGGGTCACGTGTAATAACTCTAGTGGGATCAGACTTAATATTTTACTCGTTATTGGTATTTACAACACAGTATTTTATAAAACTCATTTTTATCTTCAAAGTTTTTAAAAATAAAATCTCATAACAGAAGCCAAAAAAAAAGTTAAAAATAACAATAAAACTGTCATATTTATCAATAGGTTACACTTCAGGCTATATTTAAGGTAGGTTGTATTTAGAAACAGTTATGTAATTGTAGTTATTCATATCTTATATAAATTATACTCATACGGTAAAGAGTTTGTTAATCCCACACAATATACTTCGTATGTTAAATAAGCAAGGACTTAAGATTTCAAAATATTTATTTAAAAAAATTAATGGACATCTTTTCATATACAGTATAAGCGTTAATTTTCCTGCTTCATACATAAATAAAGATACAGTATGAAGTAAACTGGATACTGTATTTAAATGCAAAAAAGAATTTGTCATACTGGAAAACCCATTACGTTACGAAATTAAATAATACGTTTTCAGAAATAAATAATTATAATTATTTTGTAAAACATTTTAGGTAAAAATATTTTAAATAATCATTATAAATCGACATTTAATGTATAAATTTACTACTTCATTTTAAAATAAAAAAAAAAACAGTTAAGTTAATATTAATTTTTACCATGATCTATAATTTTATAAACATTGAGAAAAGTTTTCATATTTTAATGACATTTTCTTCAACTTAAAGTTTTTACACACCTCTTCTTGCATGGTTTAAAATTCAATTTCCTTATAAATTATCACTTATTTATAGAACTACACATCTAAAAAAAAAACTATTACATATTTAAATAACCGCGTCATTATCGAAAAACATAATTAATTTTGATATATTTAATACGAAAAAAGTACATAGCGTGACATCACAAACGCAAAAAGTAGTTCAATTGTTGTGCGGAAGTGTATTTTTGATACTAAAGATACAGGAAATGCGACTATGCGTATTAAGCACGAGGTTTTTCTCTATTGTATTCATTGAATTTTTGTAATGTTTCCCTCTCACACACGACGGGGAGTGACACGTGCTGAACACGTTTTAACAAAGCGGAAGAATAACGTAACAGCGTGATTTAAATTATTACATGCATTAATTTTCTAATTTAAACTTTTAAACAGAAGGAAAAAAAACATTTAAAAGGGGGGTAGCAATTTGTTTTTTCTTGTTCTTAATCCCACTCGAGAATTTAATTAGTAAGTTACAAACTAGTTTGAGACCAGAATAATAGAGTATTGTTTAATAATCGAATGAAAAAGTCAAATTTCTTCATTTTCTAATTATTAAATAGCAGATCATCATTAAATATCCAGTCTGTCATTTCATGTACAGTACTTTAAATGTCATTTACCTGGTTAAATTTTGTAAATAATATAGACGTAGTCAATATAAATATAACTTTTAATATTTCATAAAAAATTTTTTTTATTAAACGAATTAAAAATATTTATAGACATAAAACAACATACCTGTAACATAACAGAAGTTTAAGTTAAATTTTACACGCCAGATGGCGCAAGTAATATTTTTTTTTTGCATACAATACTCTACAAACAATTCATTTTCTTTTAAATATTTAAAATAGTTAATTAACAATTTTTAAGGGTCTTTGCGGGTAGATGTAAATTTTCTGTATGGGTAATGTACAAAAATATTTTTATTTTACTATACAATATTTATAAAATTTATTACTATTATTGCGATTTATGAGTATATTAGTTCATTTTTATAAGGGTATAAGAAAATCCTCATTATAAATGGCTTTTTCTTTTCTTTGTCGTTTCGTTTTCTTCTCTGTAACTAGCTATACTGCTCCTAGAGCCATAGTGTTGCATTCTCATGCTCTTACCGGTTTCCTCGTCCGAACTGACATCCAGTGCGTTGTTAGTGTAACTTTCTAAGTTACCATTAGAAAACATTTGATCGATTCTTCTCACATTCGACCTTGTTCGATTACGTGAATTGAATTCATTTTTGGCACCAAGAGTTTGCATTTTCGATTGATTACCCAACACAGTGTTCCTTCTGACTTCTAGCGCTCTTAACGTTTCTTTTCTCCTATCTATTCTATTTAATGCACCGAGAACTGGTGTTGCTGAAATGAAATTTTGGATATTATTACATATTAAATTTATATAATTTATATTAAAACAATAATAACTGAAAACTGCAATTTAAATACTAAAAAGTTATTAAGAATTTTTTTAACATGTATATTAATACAGTAGATGATATGCCACATTTGTACTGTACATATAGTCTATAGCAGGGGTGTCCAACCCGCGGCCCGCGGGCCGCATGCGGCCCAAGGCAAGTTCCAATGCGGCCCAATAAAGGTGTAAACAAAACCGACAACTGTTTTAATTTTTTATTATTTATTTATTTCAACGGCATAAACTCAGAAAAGAAGTTTCACAAAGCTATAAACCTTTATTTATATTTTAGTTTTGAGTGGAAATTAAATATTTTCATGTACTTGGAGATGTGTGAATGAGAAAGGATTACTAAATAAAGCAGGAGTTGTGACTCAAAGCATTACAGATCCAAATTTGGTGAAAGGAAAGAAAGGACAAAAGCTAAAAAGTTCTCAGAAAGGTTAAATAGTTCTTCTGTTAGGTAAATATTGAGTCTTAATTTTCCAACCTTTCTCACTTCTTTATCTTTTGTCCTTTCTGTTCTTTTTCCGAATTTGGCTCTATAATCCTTTGAGTCAAAACTTTATTTAGTATTCCTTTTAGCGTTGCAAGATTTGGCTACATTGCGCCAAATGTGGCTACTTTTTTAGTTTAACGTAAAAAAATATCATTTAGCGCTTTGGCTACTTTTGGGGCTACATTTCATTTATAAATATATTAGTCGAATAAAAATGCGCTTTAAAATGGTGTTTCGTCACTTTTCATTAATCAGAGACTCAAATAAAGCAAATACTTGCGTTTTATCAAATAAATGAATTTATCTATTTCTAAGTAAAAATTGAAAGTGACTGTAGAAGTAATTTTTTAAAATATCCTATTTCGTGATAAAGTTTTAATACTTATTATTATAATCTAGACATGTTAATTTTTAAATATACTTGTATATTGAACCACAAGTATATATTATATATACTTGTGGCCCAAAACTCCTTGACTTCTTCCAATGCGGCCCAGAGAAACAAAAAGGTTGGACACCCCTGGTCTATAGCTAGAAGAATAAGAATTATCAAACATATACTCGTTTGTCCATACAGAAAAGATTATATTACAATATGTTACATGTATATTAACTTATACATAATTTACTGTACAATCTAGCATGCTAATATCAGACTTAGGAACGTCCCGATACTTCCGATGATATCGGTACCGTATCGATCCCTTCGATACCGAATACTTTTTGTACTCAATAATTATGGTCCTATACCGATACTTTTCCCAGGGTATCGGATCTGGTATCATTACATTTTTCACAGACAGGTAAGGTTCGATTAAAACCGGATTTTACAGCCGAATTAGAGACTAAAATGGAATTAAACACTATTTTCGGTTAAATTAAACTTAAAAAATATTAGGCCTAACTACAAAAAATCAATAAATGTATTATGTCAGACTTCATTTCCAGAATCTTATATATGCTTAGAGTTCTGATTACAATTTATAAATAAATATTTAGTTAAACATTATGCAATACTTTTGTTTGTTACCATCGGGATGTTTAAAATGAGTTAGAATAGGGCGACGCTGTACAGGTAGAGGGGGCGTACTTTTTTAGATTCTTCGGCCCCTGCGGCAAGTGTACTGTGTCTGTAAATCTTTACGTGTACAATAAATCACCTACTTGAATGTTTGAGTCTATGTTTCATTTGAAGGCACCAAATATCTTGCAAATTTGGCTAAAGAGCGCCTTTTTTTTTCTTTAACATCTTGAAACTTCTTGCTTATTTATGAGATTTATACAAGAAAAATCACTTTTATAATGTTAGGATGTAACTATGTTTACTTTCATGGTAATAATTTTTAACATATAAACTTATTCATACTTTTATAGGAACTTTATTGGATCTACATATCAATGCTCCGAGAAGATTTTCTTGAAAATTCTTTTATGAATTCTTAAATATTCATATAAAAATGTTGATAAAATCTGATTAATCAGCTTTAATAATCTAATCATAGATCTACACTTAAAATTTTTTGATAATTTGTTAAATTTAACGTCACGCTATCAGAGAATTTGAAGCTTTTTTGCATTTTCATTTATGTTTGATACATTACATGCAATATTTTTTGCTGTAGGCATCCATTAAAAATAAAAAATACACGACGCAAAATATTTCTAGTTTAAATTATTTTAAGGTAAATAAATATAGTATAGCTTTGCTATACTTCTCGTTATATTTTGTAACGAACAAATCAACTTACCTTCAACATCTGCTGCAGAAATATTCATAAACCTTTTCCTAAAGGCAACATCCAATGTTCCAATTCTGTTTTTCTGATGTCTTCTCTTTTCCAGATTGAAAATGGTTTTTCTTCTGGCCAATCTGTCACCAGTTCCTTTAGAATCGTCGCTTGTATCATCGTCGAAACCTCTCAATCTTTGTAGTTGTTTTGCTATTTGAACAGCATTCTTGTCGATGAAGGCATCATCAGTGACATCATCGGTTTTCTGATTACAACAAGTTAATTCTATAGATGCAAGAATGTGCGACAGGGTACCAAATCGATGAAACAACATAGCGACGAACTGTATCACAAGAATAAGAGCGAAGAAAACAGCAAAAACCAAACCAATAGGTTCCAGTTCTAAATACTCCTTTTCTATTCTTACTTCGCTGGTTTCAGGTATGTACGTTATGTTGGTTTTAACTCCTAGAGGCCAATCTAAATGCAATTGATCCTTATTCAGTTGTAAAAGAAATACTATCAAGATAAACAGCGCATTAAACATGAAAAACGCAAAGACCACTTTGTTTCTCAGTTCTTTCAATTCTGCAGCAACTCGTGCTTGATGTTCTTTGTTTTGATCAATTGGAAATAAATATTTTTCCAAAAGTTCTTTCCAAAATTGAATTTCTGGACCTGATAAATATTCTACTTCTCCTCTTTTCAAGTCTTTATCTTCTATCCAATATGGATTCACCAAATCGTCTCTTTCTTGTTTAACTTCTATAAAAAAAAATGAATAAATCATAAAGTATAATTTAGCTACTTGGTAAGATTTTTAAACAAATTTTTTTCCTGTACATATGGATGTGTGTGTGTGTGTGTCGTGAGAGAAGAGAGAGAGTGTAGGGAGGGGCACAATTTTGTTCACCCACTTTTAAGCTTAATAACACCAGTGCCTTTTGTCGAAAATTTCCGAAATTTTGCAGGAAGGTTTTTGTATTAGAAGGGTTGGTGTTATTAAGTTTTGGTGGTTAAAGGTCAAGTGGGTGAAAAGACAGTGGGGACATGTGTGATATCTCGAGTGGGGTCGAACTTAATGAAGATTTTACTCGTTATTAATATTAACAATTGTTTTATAAAACTCATTTCTACCCTCAAAATTAAGCTTTTTGCCATTTTAAGCTTATAAACAAAGTTCTCATAGTAGATGACGTCACAGACAATTTTAATTTTGTGCTTGTATGTCTTAGTATTTTTGGCCGGGAAAGTTAAGCAATTCGTTGCTCGATTTTTTTGTTATTTTCCTACTTCTTGCCTGCTAAAATGCTAAACAATTATATTATCGAGATAGTTATTTTGTGTGCCTTTAACTTTCAAGATATATAGGGAATTAACATTCTAGTATGTTCTCTAAATGATGACATTGTTGAGTTCACCCCCTACGGAGTAACGCTGAGTAAAGTAATGGAAACTGGAACAAGTTTGTGACAGTGATTCAGCGTTAAAAATTGGAATGTCTTCTTAGAAATACGGACTAGACAAAAATTACATAATTTATGACTTAAGCATTTTTACGTTGTTACATAGTTGTAAAAAATTCTGAAGTATTTTTATTTTTTTACCTAATGCTCTATCTATTTACTTGATTAAAAAAGAAAAACACTAAATTTAATCACACAAATCGGAATGTCACTTTGCAGTAAATAATAGATATGCAATACAGCTAATTATGATTTATCATGTAAATCACCAAATTAATAAGATATTTTAAATTTAATATACGTTTTTTTTTACGCACCTAATCTTTCACTTTCAGTTAAATCTGATGCGGAATCGAAACCTTCTTCTTCATCTTCATTTTCAGCAACGGTAGAAAGTCCAGTAGAACCTTTACCCGATCTTCGACCAATAGAAGAACTGTGTTTTACAGGTAACCCGTGAGTAACTTCCAATTGTCTTTCTACTGATTCCAACTTTTTATTAAGTTGATCTAATTGCTCGCCAATCCTAATCAGATGCATTTTCTCTTCGTTTGATTTTGGATAAGTGCAAAGCATACATGTTAACAAATTTCCCAAACTGATAACAATGCTTCCATCTTCATCATCATTTGAAGTAAGTCCTAGCCAATTTAACAGATTTCCTCCCTTTTTCTTTTTCTTTAGCTCTTCTTCCTGTTGTTTTCTTTCTTCTTCCATTTCTTTCTTTGTTTTTTTCGTTTGAACTTCTCGAGTTCCCCAAGTAACGACGTTGAGATTCACAAGAGAATAAATAATAAGCAGCAGATACATAGAAGGAATGCTTAAGAAGTATAGCAAGCCAGGAACAACACACCAAAATTCTTGAGGATGAATAACAGCCGCTATGAAGAAACTCCCCGATAATGCTATCAAGAAAATTGACGAAGGAGAACCTATACCGTCCTCAGATAATTGAATAGACGTACCAACCAAAACAGCCATCATCAGAAGAGCATAACAAGCACTCATAATTTGAGCTACCATAATCTGTCTCAAAAAAAAATTAAATATTAATATTTAATTTTATAAATGTTTATACCACCCATTAGAACACGAAACTCACCTGAATATCATTTTTAGCCACGAAACATATAAACATAAAAAATAAAATAGGTATAATGTTATAATTGAAGGAGTACCAATTGGAAATTTTAAACGCTGCTACCATAGCTCCTACCAACATCAAAAATATAGTACCAGGTCCAAGTACTGTACCAGTCATCAACATTCCTTGATACATAATGTAAGGGACAGATATATTATCGTTAATTTCAACAGTGCGTTTATAATCTCCCAAAAGATCCATAATGTTAGCCATGGTAGATGGAGCCCAACGACGTCTCTGTGTGTAAAATTCTCCAAATCCTTCAGGACAATGTGTGTAAGCATCGGAAGCAGCACTGTACTCTACACGATATCCCCGTTGAAGAAGTAAGGTACATAACCAACGATCTTCACCTGAATAAATATATTAAAAAATGAGCTAAGGTACATTTCAGCCTTTATATGAAAGCTTTTAAAAATCAGAGAATTTCAAAATTCAACAATGCCTATATTTAAAACATAATGATAGTGGTCTTCAATCAAAGTAAGATTATTGAAATTATCTGTGTAAGGAATGGACTTTCACGGTTTTTTTGACAGTAATTATATAGATTTTAACATTGTTGCAAGTTTTTGCTAAATGCTCTACGTTTTATACTCTAACAATGATATTCGTCAATGATTCAACTTATAGACTTATAAATTAATTCAAATCTTACCTTGATCGTACTGCACATAATGTCTAGCTTCATCAGATTGTGTTGTATATCTTCTCATAACGTTGTCATCCATTAAAGCTTTGGCACGAAATAAAGAAAAGCATCCAGGACTACAAAGTACACAACCAATCATATGTTCTGTGGCTTTTTGCAGCCAATGGCCAATAGCATATTCGAATTTTTGATACCATACCATTGGTCCTTGATGGACAAATGTTACTGTTAATTCGATATAAAGATAAATTATTATAAAACAAATATTTAAAAAAACATACCTGATCCGACAGGATGGATACGACCACAGGCAGCACCCAAATTTCTATTTTTCTTCATTAAATCTACTAGTAACTGTACTGCTGGTGGTGTAAAGTTAATGTCCCCATCTAAGGTCAATATAAAAGTGTTTTCAGCCATGACCGCTTTACGATTGACATCAATAGGAAGCTCCATTAATCTATGACCCAGAAGATAGTACATATACATCACCTGGAAAGAACAATTTAATAACATTTTTACTAAGCTTCATTCTTCTTAATATTAATCCATAAGTAAGGCAATTGGATAGTCAAAGCGCACTAGCCTAATGCTCTGGAGGACCCGAGTTCAGATAAATTTCTTGGGATAATTTTACACAATATGTCGAGCCCAGTCCCTCATTCATTACCCAGCCATCTGTTGTGGGCTTGCTTGAACCCATTGAGGGCTTGAACAAAGACTGTTTAAGTGAAGTAAATAAGTAAATTTGTGGTTGTTACTTTATCAAGAAGCCATTGATATATATTTTATGAGGTTGTTATATATAACTGTATCCATATCATTTTCAAAAAATAGAGAGAAAAAGTAGCCTGATTTCTTAGTAAGTTTTATTTATAGGATCAAGTTTTAGATATGCATTTAAAAAATTCCCAAATAACATACAAACTTGCTTTTCTGGATATATTATTTACCCGATATAAACTACTCTCAAATGAAAAATCATACGTCATTCCAACTTATTCACTAGTTTACCTCGACCTTTATAATAATGTTAAAGCTCATAAATTTACCTGACTCCATCTTTTTCTATGACGAATTTTAGCTTTATCTTTTAGATGAGCGATGAGTTTATTTTTTCCAGGCATAGTCCAAACTAGTCTACCTCCGTAAGGCGTGGGAATCTTTTTTGGTGGTTTCAAACGTATGTTGCATTGATGAACATTACTAATAACATAAAAATGTGGTTAATTAAGATAGAGGAATTTTAGAAAGGTTATTAAATCTATTTTTTTTAATTATCATTTACCTTGCAGCTTCGTCAATAATTGTGATCATTGCCTTTACAAAACGGTTAACCACCATTTCATCATCATTATCATCACTCAGTTCAAAAGCATCATCGAAATAGGCATGAACTATTATCAATCATTGATTAATTTCTATGAAAGTTCAAGTTTTATTGTATTTTTAAAACTTTTTACCTTCAAATTCGTAATAATCGGGATCAACTATCCTGAGATACTTTTGGGCATTTCTTCTAGCGCTTTGATCTTCATCCATCCTGAAAATTAATAAAAAGACTAATGAGTATTGCACTCTAAGTTATTTCATGCGTAAGTGGTAACCATTAAATCTGCTTTAAAAAATTATTTATTTTTGTGAAAAAAAAAAAATGTGTTAAAAGCATACCTCATTACAGACTTCAACATCTGAAGCATTTCTTCATTAGTTTCGTGCCACATAGTCACGCACGCATATACGCGAACTATCTGATCAGCACTCTTAACAGTAGATTTACTTCCACCATTCTGACTTCCTGATGTTTCAGTGTGAATCGAGATGGTTTCATAGTATTGAGAAATATCGTTATCTTCTGTTCCTTCCAGGTCCAATTCCTATATAAACACATTATTTTAATATGTTAGAGCCTAATTTATACTAAAACATTTATTATAATATCTAATCTTATAGCATAAATATAAATTTTTAGTATTAAACAACTGCAAATACCGTAAAATTTAATTAATTGTAGACAATATCACAACTTACATCACTTTTAATTTCACCTTCATCATCTCTTCTTCTGTTCAAAGCTACTGATTGATCGATGAGAACTCCACAATACATAGGATTAACAAACAACCTGTGCAAATAAAAAATTACTGTATAAAAATAAAAATTATTAATTTATAATGAGTAAAATTTTGCATACTTTTCAGTCGAAGCCAATCTTTCGCATTTGGGCATCCAAATATGTACCGCGATCCACGTCTGCGATAGCAACCACAAGAGCCACATCCAAGCGTATTGATTTGAAACAAAATCTTGAAAAAAGTCACCCTGTGGACATGTCCAGAAGAGATATTTTGGGAAGACTTCATCAAAGAAACAATAATCTTCCATCCGAAATCCACAAGAAGCAATCAGCAACGATATAGAAACAGGTATGGTTAAACTAATAGGAAATGCAAAACTGAAACCTTGAATACATATCTTGCAAGAAAATTTCCCGAATACATAGCAGAGTAGGGCAGAAATCGACTGTATAAAAAGGACATAAATTGGAGTCATGGGAAACGATTCGATTGCTATTTGTTCGTCTAAAGGGCTAGCTGTCGGTAAATCGGGTAATTTTCCGGATAAAACACTATTCTTTACTTGCTGCACATTTATAAGATGGGTCTGAAAGCTTTCTTTAAACAATTTTAAAATATGAGATATGTCTTCCATTGTCATGTAGAGGAAACATAACATGCTACAGAAGATGACGATAATTTTCCATAAGGATATGAAGACGTAAGTCAAGTATCTGCTCCTTCTGAGATCGTCTTTCATTTTGCTTAACCTTCTAATACAACTTAAGGGAGATCTTTTATCTATATAATTCTCCCACCATCGAAACGAGACCAAAAATATGGAAAGAGGAATGGCCCAAGAATGATTGCTACGTTCTACTAAAGGCCATATAAAAAATCCCGTTGCTTGAGCCAAAATGGATAGAAAATCCACAACAACTTTCAAAACTCTTTTCTCTTCTTCGCTGTTGCGTGAAAGCAAAGATAAAACTCCAGGCACAAAACAAACACAGTTCGTCAACATGGCGGCTTTAATTACATCCAGATCTGGCAATACTACAAAAACCAAGAGCGAAAGACCTATAGTGTGTAGTGTTTCCATTACAAAAACCTGAAAAAAATACAGAAATTCTGCTATAAAATATCACAAATCTAAATTTATTTATTTTAATATTAAGTAGCTTATCTGAGAGAAAAAAGTGTTAACAAATGCATTATGTTTGCACGCTTAAAAATAACTGAAGCACGGTGGAGAAAATAAAAATAATTGATCATTCGAGCTTGAAATTAACCCCGATTCATTATATACAACTGAAGAGAAGGTTTACTGACCTAGATATTCAATTAAATTTTAAATAAAACAATAATAAAGTTCAAATACTATACTAAAATTGCGTATTACCATGAAAAAAACTGGAAGTTTCGGCCTTTTGTACGATTTAAAAACACAAATTCTAGTACTTCGGAAGAAAGTAAATAGTTCTGGTATAATTAAAACGAAGAACAGAGCCCATATCCATACTGTTTTCTCACGATCTGGTATGGAAACTGTGTACTCTTTATCCCTCTCCAAGCCTAGATAAAATAACAAATCATATTAAAAACAGTCTTAATGTTAAACAGCACTAAAGTTCAATCTAGTTGAATAAATTTTTCATATATTCATACTTCAAAAATTGCAACAATGTAGATAAACATGCTACAAGAAACACTAAACCTGTAAGAAACAATACAGGGTGGAACCATCTTTCCATCACCCACGTTTAACAATAGAATTGACAGTGATAAATAACACTGATTTCTAGAGAAAATATTTATGATTTCATAGAATTTATTACATTCTTTAAATAAGGTTTTCCAATACTCACCTATTCCTTTTTTGCATATTGTTAAAGTTCTGTTGATCTTCAGATGCGATGTCATAAATAGAAAAGTTCCCTTGGCTATCACAGCTGTGCATAAAACTAATAAGAAAGTAAGACCATAAACAAATACTTTAAGGAATTTTAAAGTAATTTCTATAGCTTTAGAACTGATCGTTTCATCTTCGTCATCTGGAGGTGTGACAACGAAAACGTCCCATGCTTTCGTCTCTTGTGTGCTCCTACGACTGTTTAAAACAGAATATCATTAGATAATAGTAAAGTTACACCTGTAGAATATATATATATATGCTCGTTTATAAGAATGTAGGCCCTATGTGTTTTTAGAGCGTATTTAGAACATATTCTATGGAAGAAAAATGTATCTTTCATACTAACTTAAAAAAAAATATACATTACCTTCCATAAGTATTTTCGATGAGACTCTCCTTTTCATCATCATTAGTTTCATCTGAAGAAGAGTCATCTATAATTTTGCTCGATTTATCCATTCCTCCAGTTGTTTATGGGAGACATAAATCTAAATTTAATTATAAAAATTTATCTTAAAACTATGTATTTGACATATAAATTTAATTTCATAAATACACCAATATTATATATATTTTTTTATAACATTACAGGGAGATATTCCAAGCATTTTCCAACATCCTAGCTATGAAAGAACATCATCAAAAACTAAAAATGTAAGTAAATAATATGATTTTTTAAATTTATTAACTAAATAATACCCACAAATGTTAATTGAATAACCAAGCCTCAAAATATAACTTTTATGTATCAATTATTAATTAAATTATGATATAATTATCCCCACCAATCAAACGATGAGTTATTTAGATGTGTCCTAATTACGAACTTAACTTAAATCATTCAGTCGTGAATATCGTTTTAATCATCTTAACACAGGAAAATCTCTTATATAAATTTTACATTCAGAAGATATTCGATATCCTCCTAAAATATTAAAATTTTAGTAAAAGTTATCCGGTTATACAAATCAAAGGGGGGGAGAGCAGTTACGTATCTGTATCTATAGTCACGGTGGGGGTAAAAAAACAGGTTTTCTAAGAAATTTAGGTCATTCAAACGTGTGTTTATCTGGGACGAATATCGCGCTCTGCATCAAGGTAAGCAGGAAAAAAACTGGAGTGTTCCGGTAACCATTGTTAATCGTTCCAGTTCCGTTAGATTCGAACAAAAATGGCTCGAGCCGATGTAGATCACCAGCTACAAACGTTGATTAGGCAGACAATTTATTATTTCTAGCTTTATAATACGTTATAATCCGAATTTTAAATCGATGGTTTTGGTATTTTTACAATTACGAAATTGTAACAGAATTGAAAATATTCGATTGCTGCAATCGGCATTTTTTGATCGCCGTGTCTCTGTCAACATAATTGCATTAATTGTTAAGAAACAAGGACGTAATACTTAAATATTCGTGTGAAATATTTTAAGCGTGAAAGTTGGACTTCTGGAAACATAGTATCAATTCAATTTCATCCTCCTACATGTGTCAAACGTCCACATGCATTAAACGTTTACCATACGATAAATTTATTAAATTATTAGTAATTGGATGAGACTGGTTAAACGAGTCACGATGCCATAAATCAACAAAAGAAAAAAAAATTCTAATTTTTCTAGTGTTAAAAGGAACAATCATTCTCTTCTATTGACAACGTGGAAAACGAAAATGGATGCGGGCGTGATTACTTTTTCTAATGGTTTTACAAGAAGATCCCGCTATGCTAAACGTCCTCCACGTTGCAAGGTCACTGGGGCGATAGGTTTTTGGCCCTGGACGAAACCAGTTTTCGTACGACTTCCTGCCTACTCTGACAACTGCATTCGCCCTAAACAGTACACGTACACGATTGTGTCCAGTCATACTCGATGAAAAATTCACTTAACGGCCCACGTGCTGTGACATTCGGTTCCGGTATTTAATAAAACTGGATATATATATATATATATATATATATATATATATATAAATTTCTTTAGTTGTTACTTTAAATGCCCATTTTTCTAAACTAGTTTAATTTCTCGAATGTAATTTTTACTTTATGTTATTAGCGAATGTGCTTAATTGTCATTTTAAACACATTTTAACTAGGTGAGAGGTGAGTTTGTGCTATTGTAATTTGTGAAAAAAAACCTCTTAAACGGAAGCAGGCATCGAAGCGCAAGTAGGATAAGAAATTTATGAAGTAGTTCCTGAACGATATCAAAAGAAATAAGTGATAAAATCGGTATTTCTTATTTAATAACGAGACAAGAATATGATAAACAAACGTCCTCGACCGATCAGATAAAATGATATTGCTTAAATTTGATCTAAAATGGAATCACATTGTGAGAAATCTTCATTTCCTATCCTCTACAAACCAATTATTCGTGACCGTAATCTTATAGTTAAACGTTCATACAATGCTGTGTCCTAAAAGGCAATAGGAGTAGAGAAACAGATAACTTGTAGCACAATCAAAAATAGATAAGACATAACGCCAACATAAAACTGGGCATGAAAAAATTTCCAAAAATATATTTTACGTCAACTAATATTATAAACACGAATTATTTTTAAACGTTCACGAAAAACGTTAACATATTCACATATTCCGTGCCCAAATTTAAATAAGCAGGTAACAATCACACATGGTCACTCAATTTCCGCGTAGCTATCAAGAAAATTAATCACCTGTTATATACTTTCATAATCAAGCAACAGCTGTCTAGTAGACTCGAGCGCTTGTAAAATTCTAGCAACTTCTGTCAGATAGTAATGGTTAAAAAAAAAAAA
Source organism: Centruroides sculpturatus (assembly GCF_000671375.1). Taxonomy (NCBI): domain Eukaryota; kingdom Metazoa; phylum Arthropoda; class Arachnida; order Scorpiones; family Buthidae; genus Centruroides; species Centruroides sculpturatus. The sequence goes on from NW_019384487.1 coordinate 312,978, forward strand.
AACAGTCACCGTTAGGTTTTAGTTACGCACCACTTACCTGCCTTGCTGTTAACAGAAATAACGATGCATTCTTCAAATAACAATCCAGCAATTAACGAAAGGATCCGTTAAGAGTTTGTATCATCATTAACAAAGTCAACGTAAAGGCATTTATCCTCGGAAACTGCAGGTATGAACTCTGCTAAGCCAACACCGTTCGACACACAAACAGACTTCAGAACCGGTTCTCGACGGGCAACTTGTCATGTAGAAGTCACTGTCCCTGTCTTATAATAACTATTGGATGCTTGCGTTTCCACTCTTTGTCTCCGTTTCTCTTGACGTCACAGATCCATTTTTCGAGCCTTTGATATATTAATCTCCACACAGTCATCTTTAACGGTCGATTAGGAGGTTAATTCTTTTCTGAAATCTCAGGTTTAATCTTAAGTCATCCCCTATTGCTAAAAAGTTAATTCGCTTCCATAAACTGGCAACGAACTGCGTGGGTTCTTCATTTATTGGTCACTCAACTCTGGAAGGGTCTTATACGGAATCTTTACCATTTTTGTGGCTCTTGTTTTCATTATAATTTTATGTGTTTAGTAGGAATTAAAATAATAAAATTACAAATTCCAGTATGCTATAGAAAATTCAAGTATTCTACATTGCATATGAATATTTTATAGCTACGGTATACTTAATTATAAGATTTTATAGTAAATTTAGTTCTTTTTTAGCCAATAAATTTATTAAAATGAATGCTAGTTCATTTTAATTAGACTCAATGATCCGAGTTTGGTAACTTCAGTGATCCATGCATCGTTTTAAATACAAAATTATTCAAGATAATTCATTAATTACTTCTGGAATTTTCATAAAAGCGAATCTCGTACATTTATAAAAGGTGTCCATCGATGATCCTTGACACAATTCCGACACCTGTCTGACCACTCCCTACTCAATGTCTCGTTTATATTGCATATAATAATTGTTTAAATATTTAAAATAAATGCGTGTAAATAAAGATTAAAATCATATTTAATTAATAAACAAGTCATCATTTAAAGTGCTAAAAACGCCTTCAAAATGTTCAATTCCTCGCATTAAAAAAGTGATCCAAAAATCTATTTTTTAAAAATGTTCAAGTTTCTAGAACAGCGAAAAATACAAAATGGCTGACAAACAATAGATCGTAAAAAAGAAAATCTTGTAGCAAATTATCAACCTTATTGAAAATTACTAAAGAAATATAAAATAACCTTACAATTTTATGATTGGCAAGTTTACCAGCATAAGTTATAAACCTACAGGCTTGTCTAGCCTTATAGCTAGATATATTTAAATTCTGATCAGGTTATCTAGAAGGGACGGACGGGTCAAGGTTCAAAGATCTAAAGATTTTTATAAGAGCATCGTGATAATGTAATTAAGTATAATTTATTGATGTAGAAGAAATAAAAGACAGTTAGACAATCGGTTCCATTCTAGTTTTTTCTAGAATTTTGAATACTAAAACAAAAATTTTCGAATAAATGTTCTGCTACACTATAACCCGCAGGTTTGTTATTTTTTATAGCTTTATTTAGACGAGATTATATAAAATTGTTATAAACTAGATGCGTATTTTTGGCTAGTTACATCTATTTCACATATAGAAAAATATTCCGCGAATGCGTATCATAGAAAACACTTTCTCAATAGTAGCGTTACTAGTACTGTTATGGAGAAAACTCACCCCTTAACTGTAACATACAGCAACTACAGATTATAGCTACTTGGTGGTACTACGGATATTTGGGTGGTAGCCTACTATAGCTATACTGTATAGTAATACTATAACTGTGTTAGTACTATAATAAGTAATATAAGCTAAGCAATAATATACATTAATTATGATCTATAAGTTACGTTGCTATAGGCTAAATTGTAACATTAACCTACAGTTAGGTAGTATTAAATATTACGTCAGAATCATTAACCCAATACAAATATTATACGATCTGAACGTCTAGTTTACAGATTACTATGTATAACTAGAACATTAAAACTAATAATTGTATATTATTCAACAATTTTAATTAATATATTGACTTAACTGTATTATAAATCAATAGTGTAGATCGTCAGTTGTTTAGTAATATTGAATATAATCTCATACAATGGAACAATAGATCCTCTTCGTAAGAATTAGTGATTTCTGACTCAAAAAGAGAAATGCCCGAACCTGTATGACAGCCTTTAACTTCACATTTTTCAAACACGTTTGTTTGCCCCACTAAAATATTTTATATTTATAAAATTATATGAGAAAATTAAGTTAATAAGCACCATTAAAACTATATTTTTTACTTAAAATTCCATTCATTTGATTTATTTGTAGAATACAAATAATATATTTAACTATAGAAAACATAAATTACTTTCTCTTCTAATATAGTTCAATAATATAGATTTAAGTCTGTATATATAGTATCCCAAAAGTCAGTTAACAGTGTAAGTCGCAAACAAACTATAAATTAGGAACTTTGGCTCTTTCAATGGTTAACTGACTTTTAACTCTATTAGCCTTAGTATATGTTAATTTCCTGAGATTCGTTTCATTTTTAAAGATTTTTGTTGATATTTCGCATTTAATATAATTTACTTTTAACATATTCTGCATATTTAGAGGATACTATAAGGGCCATCTGACCAAGCCCCCACACAGAGAACCAGAGAGCTTCAGAATTTGGTCGTTTATATGGTAAAGGAGTAGATTGATGGCATAAGGCAACGAACGTATAGGCGATCAGATAAGTGGAAAAGATTTTTCGTGTGAAACTGACTCTGATTTACGTGTTGGACATGTGAATAAACCCGGTAAACTCCACGCTGCCTGTCCTGTTACCAGTGTTCAGGCATCCACTAAGTCACTGGTGGGTCTTTTATGTAGAAGAACACGAGTCTGAAAAATCTGTTTTGTTGATTTCAATGATATATTTTTATAGCTTTCCGAGAGAGATGAGACATCATACTTTTGACAGGCCTTATCTCACTTCTCTCAGGCCATGAATGTTTTCATCGAGATAAACAAATCCCTGCAAAAATTTTAAAGCTTTTAGGTCATTCTTTCTTTTTCGTAAGATGTTCTTTACGATTACTTCCAATTAACATTCAATTTTTATAACAAAATTCATGCAATTTTTTTTAATATAAATCGTTTAGTACATAATATTTTCTGACATTCTTCATATTAAATTCAAGAGGCTTTTTTTCCGCTAAAAAAAAAAAAAAAAAGGTTACGTGGTATTAGTGATGCATTATTGAAACCTGTTTCCTAACTCATTTAAATATTTATCACAAAAATAATTATCTAATTATATATTTTCAGTTTTACCGGTTATTTAACTTAATTTTTAATTTAAATATTCAATATGACCAAAAAATAAAAAGAACAGATATATTTAATTCACTTCTAATAAAGAGGTATTCATTGTTTATATGTTGTTAGAGGCCCATATAGGTAGAAGATGATGGATTTAACACATATTCTACTTTTAATGGTGTAAAGGCAATGCCTAGAGCAGATGACAAGTTAATTATAATTCGAAAGAAATAAGTTTAATAGCTATAAATGGGCGCCATTTTGTTTCTTTGAGATAAAATATAATGATTTATGATGCCATTAAACCTCGATTATAAGTAAAAATCTTGTTTCGAGAGTACTCCATATTGCAAACTCGGAAAGAAAAGTTTAACAAGCTCTTTTGTCCTTGATTACAGACACAGAGAGATCTCAAAATTATTTTTATGCAAAGTATTCATGGATATAAATTAAATTTTCCTTTGATAATATATAAAAATATTAATTATATAATTTCAGAAAAGGGTTAGAACACATGTTTGTGACTGGGTTGACTCATCTCATCTCTCTCATGCCCTGTGATATTTATATTCACGTGAAACGACCTCATTTTTTATATATATACATCATGTTTACGTATATGTAAGTATCAGAAAAACTAGATAGATGCAACCTAAATAATTAATCAAAGCGTTAATACATGATACATATCTTAATGAGATAACAAAAGAATATAAATTAATTAAATGTAAGATTGAATATACTTAAGAGGAAGAGCCGAACAGATTGAATATTAAAATGTATATATATTCAATTTAGAAAAATGGTTAACAAGAACAAGAAGCTGTGGAATATCTTCAAGAAATAAATGGGCGCCATTTTGTTTCTTTTCAAAATTCCGTGAACATGAACACTCTTAAGGTAGAAACATCTAGAATTAATCTATGTATGTAGAAGGACCAAATAGCCATGAATGAAAAAGTATGCATTACTTTAAAATGCAGGAAACTATTTTTCTCAGTAAAAGAAATCAAGTTTTTGGCAACTATTGATGTAATTTACATTCGTAAATTAATGTATTTATTGTAAACTTTAATTATTTGTGCGTTCACAATCAAAAAACTTAGAAATTCTTAATACATTTTAAGAATTTCTAAGTTTGACGCAAGACCAAGAACCTCATCTCCTTGCCCATTACTAATATTTTTATTTATTCTATATTTATTTGTATAATATCCTGAATAAATTGGGCCAGAAACCTCAAAGAACTTAAAATGACCCTGGACTTAGGGTTTTTTTTTTAAACTCTTTCTGCCCTTGATCACTAAGAGGGCCTCTTTTAGCAAGCCCATTATGGGTAGGCCAGGTCCACAATGTGGTGAGGGACCGGACCTTGACATATCCGACGGACCACTCCCCGAAAAATTTCTGGGGATTTTTCAACGTTTCAAATTCGAGTCCAAAATGTAAGACATGTCCGGGAAAAAGAGAATTGTTTACTATGTATATGTAAGTCGTTAAGCACATTTAACAAATTCATGATTTACAATAATGCATTGGAACTATAAATTTGTACATAACTCGTATTCTAGATATAAAATCTTAAAAAGCAATACGAATTCTTTATATTTGAGGATTTCGCGTTTCTTCAACCTCAACAATCAATTTATACTGTTTATCTCTCACGGAATGGTGAAAGTTTTTGTATAAGCTGTAATTTCCTTCAGTTTTTTTTAAATGGAATTAAACTTTGAAGGAAATTCCTGTATAATGATAACGTAAATTGGCTCATTATATGTGGCTCACGTTTTATCATTTCCCGTAGTGTTTTAAACATGCGAAAGGCCAATCTACTCGGACTCGTCCGTTTTAATCTTGTTATCGAGTTAACGAGAAGTTTAAAGTTGACGTAACTTCTTTCTCCAAGTGGCAATGTCCTCATTAAAGATCGAATTTCAAGAATTAAGGATCATCGATCAAACTTACGAAATAAACATAGAATTTAGACGTTTAATATCGTGGGAAATATTAGTTTATGGAGAAAAACTTTTAACAAATTCTCACATGGTAAATTACTCCTAGTGAATTGGATGCGCTTAAGCTTTCGGATAATTATTCCAGTTTAAAATTTCATTTAAAATATCTCTCGTAATGTTTCTTAAGACAAAATGGGTTAACTAATATTTGAATTTGTGATAAACTGATTCAAATATTAGTTAACCCATAATTTATTAATGACGATGAGTTAAATTTAGATATTTCGTTACTAAAATGGATCATTTTTTATGTTAAATACTCAACTTTTTGTTACATTTGCTACATATAGCCTAACACCAAGAAATAATTTAAATATTATCATTCTTTTACATTCAGTGCCATGGTTAATAAATTATTATTAGATATTTATTTATCCTTTATTATATTTTAAGTTCAGGTTGTGCTTATGGTGCTGCAGCATCCTCTCGATCCGAAACCAATAAAATAAACAAGTCTATTAGTTAAAAATGACCGTAGACATCCCTAAATCTTCCTCGAGTAGCACCCATATTCTCAAAATCCTAGATACATCACTCTTTAGGTTCTACGATCTCTTAACCAGATACTAGCTACTACTTTGTTATAACATAGCGATAACATACTGCGGATATATGCTTTTAAAAAAATTGTTAACACAGAATGGAATCTACCTAGTAGTATCTACAGCCTAGAGGCTACAGACACACCAGTCTGTAGATTCCAGACATAATTGACAATGACGATAAACAAGTGGAGACACTAGCTTTTTGAAATTGTGAACCTTTTATCATGTCACAGTATTCTGTTTTCCTTAATTAAAATCGATTAATGTTTACAGGATGTTTTAAATAATCGTTAAAGTTTCCTTCTCATTTGTGTTATTATTATAAATTATAAAAAATGGTTGCGATAATGTAATCATTCTATATTTGTTATTATTACCCTCTTTCTAGTAATTGGGGTATCATGCTCTCTCAAAACAGCAATCGTAATTAAATGATAAATGCAGGTCTTCTCGTCAAAACAACGATAACTTTCGTGCCACCGAACGATCAGTATAATTGCTTTTGCAATTTTTAGTTATGTTATAGAATCAAACTTTCTAAGGGGCTGTCCATAAATGTCGTCCGCATTTTTCTTGAAATTTTTACTCTCCCTCCCCTCTTCGGACGGCCAACAAAACTCTACCTCCCTTAAAACAGTCATCACTTTATGAATAAAAGGCAAAGACTATAAAAAATTTAATGAAATAAATGGACGTCCACTGAAATTCAACCCCCTCCTTCCTTCCAGTGTGGACGTCATTTATGTATCAGGGTACATCCCCTAAAATAGTATATTGGAAGATGTTATTCGTTTTCTTAATGGCATTTAATTGGAAACACGAATATTTTTTTTTTTAGATTTCAACCAAGAGTCCAAGTTCTTAAATGAAATGTCAATTTTCATTTGTTAAATGAATCGTAACGTGTAATTAAGTTATAAAAATAAACCTGAGCTGTAAATTTTCTATCTTTTTACTTTCCGCACTTGCCCGCGTGGAGTTTAGGGGTATTCTTCACGTTTATAACACCTAAACAGGGACCAGTTTCCCCTTAGAAAAATCCTCTCGGGAGGCAACCCCCCCTTAACAATTACCCTCTTGTGTTGCCTTATACAAACAAAAACTCCCCGCACTTAGTTCATGAAATTAAAGGGAGAATTTCAGAGAGACTTTGCAAATTAAACACGAAAGTATTCGTTTAATTTTTTTTTTGGTAAAAATTTTCGATTTATTCGTGTAAAATCAATTGACTATTACTTATAAGTCAATAAAGGTAGATACAGGGCCATTTCTACGGGTTCCTCGAATCGTCTACACAGAGGGAGAGCCCCGATAAATAGCGAAATATTTGATTTCATGTATATTTTTAACAGCTTTGAGGAATGAAAACACTCAAACGTAATTGCTCTAAGTTTGTTTTTGAGATCGAATTATAATTGCCACACAGTTTACGTGCATTTCATTGAGACATTCAAATCTTTCGCTTGCCACATTTTACAGAATACGGGGCACCCTCAATTCAACACAGAATCACCCACTTTTTTATTTACTGTATTCTAAAATGTAAAATTAGAATGCACAATAATTAGGAACAGAAGAGTTTACAAAAAGTCAATGTAAATGACTCTTCTTTCGAAGTTACAATCTCCCATAGGATAATGAATTCCCCAAATGGCTTTTGGTAAGCTATAGTTAATGTTATTGTTAAATATTAAAAGATGTCAATTTAATGATAAATTAAAATTTATCAAACTGCTTGGCTATAATAATAATAATAATAATAATGCATTTAAACAATAACATTTTTTTTAATTAAAGGAGGAGCTAGGAGGCCAAAGACCATTTGGGAAATTCATTAATTAACCTATGAGAGACCACAACTTCACCATAAAAGACGCAGGACGTTTATGGAGTCTTTTCTTTGACAAAAGTAGCATCTTGTATGTGGCAAAATAAGGCAAATTTCAGTCTATTTGCACAGATTTATCGGTTTCTTTTGGTTTTTTCTCAACTTTTGGCTCTGCTCTGTGGGTGCTCTTCCCCCATATCCATTGTGGGTTTGGTCACAACAGAGGCAACTGAATCACTATCCGGTTTGACATATCCAGGACAGACTGTCGGCCTAAAAATTTTCTGGGATTTTTTTTACCACTCTGATTTGATCGTCCTCCAGAACAGTAGGCTGATACCTTTAGCCTCTGTCTTTACCCACAGTTTCTTTTGGTTTGGTGTCTAGTCATTGATTTATCAGAATCACAAATTGCAGAGGAGTAATAGAATAAATTTAATATTTGACTGGATCAACTCTCATTATTTTATTTCATGGCACCTGAAATTCCACCACAGTTTGCAGTAAATCATTGCAGACAATCTTTTTTTCCAGAACTAATTTGTATAGTAAAAGACTGTACTTCATTGAGTAGTTTTAAATTCTTAGACAATTAGTAATCTGAAGATCTCTGTTTAGAGCAAAAAATCCAAATTTTTTTTTTTTTACATCTTTTGTTTCTTAGTCTATTTTATTTATTGTTCATTATTTTAAAATATTCCTTATTCAGGTGGCTATGTCTTTTATCTCATTTAATTTTAACTTAAATAGATGATGCATCATGTATTTTATACAATTTTTAAATTATAAAGAAACTGTAACAAATAAATAAAGTTTATTTGAACAATTTTATAAATCAAAATGAGGTAATTTACAGAAGAATTTTGAATTTTTAACAATTAGTTATAAAAAAAACTTCATGCAAAAAAAAAGCAACAAACAAAAATCATTCTTAAATTTTTCATTCCGAACATCAACTTTCACAAGGCCGAATTAAGGCACAGAATTCTACTGATGGAAATTTTGAGTCTTGAACACGGATAAAATGGAATTTATGATTTCTACGATGATTATATAACCAAATTTTTCTATAGATAAACAATAAGAAAAAATTATTATAAATCAAAAACAATGTTAACATTTCAAAATACTTCAGAAGTAATTCCTATATATATAAAATATCTTATTTAGTTTAAATATTGTGATTCTTTGTTGTTCTGTACAAACTGTCACACTTAATCTTGTTTAAATAAAGTAATATAATAAACTAAACTTTAAAAAATATTTTTAACATTAAAAAATCAAATCTCCAACATAAAAGTAAATAATATAATAATTAACGATGTATATATTGTGTGTATGTAACAATTTATCACTAACAAAAACAAATTAAGTAAAATAAATTAATAAAACTTGTTTGAGATGATAATTCTAGATACAAGAAGTATGTTATATTAATACTGATACAGAATTTATGATGTGTACACATTCTAAACAATGATTAGTAGATAAATACATCTTCAAGTTAAAAGTTAGATTTTTCAAGAGTACACAAAAAAGTATACAGCAAATGAATACATTTTACTGATTATAAATTAATACATTCTACTTATAAAATTTTATAAACTGCTTCACATTATTCAACCATGTAGAAAGATTCCTAATACTGTTTGTGTTATTTAAAAGTATTCCAGTTATAATAATAAAATTTGAAAACAAACCAATAAATTAAACTGTACAATTGTGACTGTTATTCACACTCCCCCTCCGCTTCTTTCTGCAGTCATTTGGCTACCTTTCCGTTCATTTACAATATCAGCGAGTCTGGCCAGTCTGCTCTGTGAAATGACACCAGTTTTTATGGCACACATAAGCTGAAAGAGATATTTAAACTTAATCTATTGATTAAACAACAAAAAAGTCACAATGCAATTAAATTGCAAAATTTATTTAACATTTGAAGAAAATATTGAAAATATGGAAGAATGGTATAGCAGGAGGAGGATGGTCATCTGGAATTCCATAATTTTTCAATGAGTTGTTTGTTTGATGGCAGTCTGGCTCACAGTCTATTACTTGAAATTTTAGAATAACTAGCCCCAATTCAGATGCGAGACACCATCGAATGATCCATGCAAACTGATACATGATCTATCATGATGTACATTTTGTAACTTAAAATTTGAAAATAACTGATCACAACTCAGACTGCCATGAATTTTTTTGGACTCTTCATCCTATGAGCACTACGCGGTGTTTATTTCAAGCCCACAAATGGAGATGGCCAGGCAGTAAGGGATGAGAGAACATACCTGGGACAGACCACTCTCGAAAACATTTAGGGAGATTTTTTGATCTATTTGATTTGATCCTGGGTTTTCCAGAGCATTCATTCATTATTTATTGTTGCACAAAAGTACAACACTGTTCCATTACCAGTAGTGCTATGTGGAACCAAAGTACAATAAACATACAAATACAGAATATAAAATAACATACAAAGTAAAGTAACAATAATATGAAATAGAGTAAAATAAAATATAACAGAATGAGTCACAGTTAAATAAATCACAATAGAATATAAAATACACTTGAATGCAATAATACACACTAGGATACAATAATATGCAATAAAATATAATAAAATACAAGTAGATAGAAACATGGTGGAATACAAGTACACAAGTTCTCTAGAGCAGCGGTCCCAAACCTTTCTATCGCCGCGGACCGGTCAAAGTTTGATAATTTTACCGCGGCCCACTGAGGGTGGAACATTGATTGTTTATATTTTAGATTGATTTAATTTAATAATTTTAATTTAATTGTATTTAAACATGTCTTCAAAATAAAATACAGTTACACCAAAAAATGAATAAAATGTGATTTAACATTTTAACTCACTAGAACGCTAAATCAGCGAGAACCCTGAGCTTGTTTCATTGCAACAAGACGGTTCCCTCTGTACCCCCAGAGGGAACCATCTCGTTGCAATGAAATAGGAGACAATGACACCCAAAGTGTTTCTTATGTCCAGTTTATTCTGTTGTTCCGTCGTCCATTAAAAGTCACACAAACCCGAGGAAATACACCATAGTAAATAAAATGGAAATAATTTAATGTTCCATGGGTGGGTCCAGTACCATTTGATCCATGGACCGGTACCGGTCTGCGGCCCGGGGACCACTGCTCTAGAACAGTAAACTGATGCCATAATTGCTTGACCATCTGGTCAGAAATATATATATAGCTATCAGAATAGTGATGACCAAGGTTCTGGTATAAGCCTACCACTCTGCAAAACCCAGGATCAAATGAATCATTGTACATAAATTATATATGTATTTGTTGCCAGTTCAATGCTGTGGTGTAGCAATTTTTTGAACATTTTAAATCAGTCACAAGCAATCCATAGCCCACAAAGGTCCTAATATACAGCAACAATTTTATCTTTTTGTTTTCTGCCTTATGCCATTATGCAATCCTAATTAAGCTGATATTCATGATGAACATTCAAACTAAATTTTATCAGTTAAAAGATGAGATTAAAGCACATATTACTAGTTTGCAAATCATTAGTATATATTAATTTAGAACATAGTTCACTGGTATTTATGGACTTTGTTGATACTCAAGCCTGCAACTCCATAACAAAAAAGAATGCATGCAACCCAACAGAAATCTACAAAGTTCATTTGTGTCCACATTCAGAAAAGATTGCTTATTATCACCTTAAATAAATAAATATAATTTAAAAATGCAAATAATTTTACCTCCATAAATTCATCCAGCTCTATGAATCCATTTTTGTTTAAATCTACCTCATTTAAGATTTCATGCAGTTTGCTTTCTGAAATATGTTCTCCTGATTCCTGTAATATAAAAATTTTTTCAAATATTACAAATTTTGCTAAGAGGTTGATATTCATTGATTATTGTCAGGATAATGATCTAAATATTTCTTTTATTGCTAACAAAGTTACTAATATACAATATCCTATTCAGGAAATGCATAATTTGTTGTGGGTATCTTCTTTTGTAGAGCTTAGACCAGCTCTTAAAAAATCTTCAAGACTACTCCAAAGAAAAAAAGTTGGCTCATTCACATACTGGAGGAATACATCTTATCAGAAAAGCTTTCTTCTTATATCCTCAACAAACAAAATTTCTAGTTGGCAACACATTTCAATCATTTCCATAGCATTTGGGTGAACATTATTTCTATCGTCTGCTGACAAGTTTATTTGCACTTTTTAAGAAAAATCAGAATGTTAGTGATGGCTATGTGTTTTAGTTAAGAATTTAGATATAAATTATGCATTATAACAGAATAGGCACATGTATGTAAACTTTTAATTTGTAATAACCAAAATCAAATTTATGTCAATAAAATAAGAAATAGTTACAATATTGTAAACTATCAAGAAAAGGTAAAAGAAATTTCAATTAAAACTTTAAATCTCTCATACAAATTTCCTTTATCAATATATTTATTTACCTTCAAACTCTGACTTAAATCGACAACAGAAATGTAGCCTTTACGACCTTTATCTATAGCATTAAATTTTTCTTTAAAAGTACAAATTTCTTCTTCTGTTAAACTCTCACAGACATCCTGTCTTGATAACCTGTTGACATTCTGACCCATTTCGGTATTTAAATACTCCATGGCCTGTTCGAGTTGTTTCTGTTTAAGAAATAATTTTAAAGCCTTTTTAATTTAAATACTTGACTATTTGTAAATGTATACAATAAATTACTTTTATGTATTGCTATTAAAATGTTAAAGCATATCAAAGAATAGACTACACACATTTTCAATATATCATATCATAGATATAAAATTAGCACAGAGAGATCTAAATAATTAAACTGAAGTGCATTTATACCTTTTGTTCCTGTTTACTCCATTTTAATTCTTCTGCCATAATGGAAATTATTTTAGGTAATATGTCAAGAGTTGCTTCATTATTTAAGAATGACAGACGAAATCTACGGGCCACAACGTCTACAGCAGTGCATGCATATTCCTTTATTGCATATCGCACCTTCAAGTACAACACAAAATTAATAAGCTACTATAAAATGCAATGTTACTAAAAAAAAAAAAAACACTTGTCTATCAACCTCTGCTTCAATGTAAGGAAACAGCGGATGTAATCTGCAACCAATAACAGGCCACTTTTTGCCCGTTAGAGAGGCCATCTTAGCTACTTCTATGCATTTATCTCCATAGGACGTGGAAAGATGTTGAGCTACCTGCAAGAAAAATTATTTTCTTTAGCACGAGTTCTCAGTTACATGTAAGTTTTAAGTTAATTATAAATTACCAAAAATTTACATTACATAGTGGAGTCAAATATTATTTAACAAGTTACACTGAATATGTGAGGTTAGTCGATTAGGGGTGAGGTGTTCGACAGCCGAGCGGTTCCTTCTTTCGTGTGGGCGCAGACTGACTTCCTGAGACAGGTTTACCATATAACCGTTTATTAAACATAGAAATTTTCCTTACAAATTACTTGTTAGACGAGGTAGAACCCCAAAGCGCACGGATAAAGTTCGAAATAAAGTTCGTAAAAGTCGGTTTTCGTCGCTAGAGGATGGACGCTGTCGGTGAAACACTCGGTGGGCCCCGGGGCGTTGATTATGGCTTTCGGCAGCTTCTCGCGGACGATCCGACGAATCTGTCGATTGCTAGGAGCACCCAGAGAACGATGCTTCCCCGAGGTTCCAAAATGTCCTTTTTTTTCTGAGATCTGGAGCACGACCGTCCATGAGACGACACACTGCGTATCCAAACACCAAGAACCAAAAACTACGAACCAAGAACCTTCGTCTCTTGAGTCGCACAAATTTATAGATTTTTTTACAGCAGTCGCCTCTCCATTGGTCTCTTATTGTCACCTGGTGACAATTCGAAACCTAATGGAGGGCGCGGGAGAGGTTAACATAGCGACTGAATATGATCCTCTCTCTCGTCGCGTTTTCCTCGAATTTCTCCGTTTCCATTGTTTAACTAATTTTCCGAAAAAACCCAATTGCATTGTTCAATCAAGACACCTAATCCGTTTCCTTATCGTCTGAAAAGGAGCTCTTTATTTTCGATCAAACCCATAATTCGGACTTCTCAGTCGACCCCTGTTCGGGTCCTCACAAATAAAACAAAGTGAAATTGATGTTTACTACTTTCAGATCTGATAATATTTAACAACCATAACTATTTTTTTAAGTGATATGCAACTAAAACATCTGAAGTATTTATTTTTTAATGAAAAAATATTTCAGATAAATAGTAACTAAATGACTGATTCTACTGACATGAGAACTTCAAAAATTTAAATGATTCATTTCTTGCATCATCTAATCATTATATTTAAAATTATTATAGAAAATCAATTGTGCTGAACATAAATTTTAATTGATTCTGATACTTTTTATGTTATATTTGCATACCTCACTTTCAAGACCATAATCTTGTACTAGACGAATAAATAATGTAGGACTCCATTCGTGTGCTCCGTCTAAAAGTAGTCCTTTTGTTTTACATTCTGAAGCAAACTTTAGATCAGGATTTGCTTCCAGAATGGCATCGACTGTTTCTTCTGCCATTAAACGGTAAGTTGTCCATTTACCACCTAAAACAATTTACAATAATGTATCTTGTCTGGCTGATTAAATATTTTAAAATAAGGCTATAAATTATTCTAAATACAGAGTCTTCCAAAAATTGAATGCTACCATTTTAAATTACTGTAATTATGTTAATTATTATCCTTCTTGGATAATAGGCAAGAAAGAGAAATCAATAAAGTAGCTATCAGAGTTTCATCTCCCATCTGCATTCAAGTGTCTTATTGTCAACTACCTCTAGGAAACACTGCAATTGCACAATAGAGAAGGCATTGTGTTCTGCAGCATTATGCAACATGATTATCTACAGGAGTGATAGAATTGTGGCTAGCCATGAGAGGAATGATGACATATCAGAGCAAGTGTAGGAATAATTTGATTATCTGTTGGATGTGTGCCATGTGACAAGGTTTAAACATTAAGAAACAGTAATGGGTAAATGAGAATCTGGGGCAGTTTCCAATGTTTTAATTTATATTATAACATTCTTGGATAATAACATAATTACAATAATTTAAAACGGTGCATTCTTTTTGGAAGATCCTGTATACACATAGGAGAACAATTGCATAAAAACCTTAATGATTATTAGAATGAAAAAGGTAAAAACATTTACTAATAGTTTAGTCCAAGTTTTGTGGATTACACGAGATATCTTCCAAAATCTTTAATATTCTTTTATGCAATTTACTTTATATGTAATAAGCATATACCTGCAATTGTGACAAGACCACATTTGCTGATTTCAATTATATGGTTTCTTGCTATAGACTGCGTATCACTTTTATTAGGATCTATTACCAATGGACGAATACCTGACCAGGCACTTAGTACATCACCTCTCCTAACTTTAAAAAGTTAAAATTATATAAATGAATATAATTTTATTATGTTATAGTTCTTAAAGGCATTTATTACTAAAAAAGTCATAATTGATTGTTGTTTATGAAACAAATATTAATACCCATAATATCTTCACTTAAGTATCCCTTAATTTCACTTAATATGAACTCAATATCTTCTTCAGTTGGTGCGGGATGATGAGTTACTTCAGTCGGATGATCCGTAGTACCTAAGAAAGCATCAGTTTCACTGCATTAATTGTTGAATTTCAGTAAAATCTTATCAAATAGCATACCTGCAATAGTATGTTTCTCCCAAGGAAGAAAGAAAATAACACGGCCGTCTTTGGTTGAAGGATCCAACAATCCCATATTGGTAGGACTTAAAAAAAACAAAATTACATAAAATTTTAATAATTTGTATAAATAAAAATACAGAATCAATACTAATTCAATAGTGCACCATAATTAATGCCATAAAGTTTATTTATAATTTGATATTAAACACTCACTAGTAAAAAGCATAGTATGCAAATTGAATAAAAATATTTTAAATATAATATGTAGGAGTTAATGTTTCAGCTTTTTTTAATAATGTATTTTAAAACCAATTATCAAAAGCCAACATTATTCTAGTCAGTTAGAAACCAGCATAAGTAAGAAGTCATTCTACTACCACGAGGGATTCTGGCTCCAAGTCGTCATAACTTATGGCTAGTACAGGTCAGGCTATTGTATTCCATCTCTCACTTATTCTGACTAAATCCAATGTAGATTAGGTCCTCTAATAGGTATAAATGATCTGCTACATTGCTTTAATGTATTTTAATGTACTTCAAGTTTAAAATAAGATCTGTTTATTTGTTAAGTATAAGTCTTACTATACTAGTCTAAGTTCAGTTTATATATATATATATATATATATATGTACGAGGGCTGTTCAAAAAGTATCGGACCTTTGGTCCTCAAAAATACATTTATTGATTTTGAGGTACAAAACCCTAATCCCCTTCAAAGTAGTCTCCTTGGTAGTGTATACACTTCTCCCAGTGTTCCTGCCATTGCTGGAAACACCGCTGGAACGCATCTTTTGGAATGGCCATCAGCCGGTCTGTCGCATTCTGCACGATGTCTTCTCTCTACTAAAATCGGGTTCCTTTTAGCAGCATTTTCAGCTTGGGAAATAGCCAAAAGTCACATGGAGCCATGTGGGGAGAGTATGGAGTGTGACGAACCACAGGAGTGTTGTGTTTGGCAACGAAAGCCTGAATCAGATGCGCAGAATGGGCAGATGCGTTATCACGATGGAGCTGCCAAGTTTTGATCGACCACAGATCCAGTCGTTTGCGTTGCACAGCATCGAAAAGACGACAAGGACCTCCTGGTAGTACTACTTTGCAATGATTTGGCCTTGTGGTGCATACTCACGATACACCACCCCACGAGAGTCGAGAAAACTGTCAACATGATCTTGATATTGCTGTGGATCTGCCACGCTTTTTTTGGCCTCGAGGATTGTCTCCTAAAGCCTGCTGAATCTTGCGAATGGTTTACGCTTGGGTATCGCCAAGGTTTTTGACAAAATTTGATGTAATATCGCTGCTCACGTTGTTCAGTCATTTTCCAACTTAGTGGAATCCGACGAGAGCTCACTACATATCCTCACTCATAGGCCGACTGCCAATGACTGACGCTTCCTGCAGGCGGGAAAAAATTCAGGGCTGTGCACGACTGTCCCCTCCACAACTCCACCGAAAGAGGCCTCCTGCGCATCATTGGTTTACGCGGAAAAAATAAAAGTCCGATACTTTTTGAACAGACCTCGTATATACACACACACAATATACAGTATAGGATAAAATACAGAGATATTTTCTCTGCTTTCCTGCAATTAACTAAAAAACACCAGAAAATAGCGAATCTCGCTACTAGGGATTAACAATTCTCTTACTTTTAACATTTTATTGTATAAGACTGGTTATATATTTTGACACTGGTATTTCTGGTTGGTAGTAAAGCATGAGTTTTGAAGCTAGGTTTGTTCTGTCCATGTAATATTAGGATAGTTCTTGTTGTAACTCTTAAGTAAAAACTTAAATCGTAGAATTCAAAATAAGAAAATCCCTAAATGAATTCCTTTTTCAAACACCGTCTCTGTATGACTACCATAACATAGGTTGTTGAATAATTCGGTACATAATTTGGACTTTCTGTTTTATTTGCTTATTTCTAAATCAATAAAGCATAAATATATATCTCTGAACGGAATAACACCAATTTGTGTTATTATCTTTATAATGATTTTGGTTAGATAAATAGTTTGGTTTTCTGCATTTGTCTGTTTCCTGTATGGTTTTAGATGTCTAATAGGATCTATGCTAGTGGTTGAAAGTTGGTTACAATGACATCACACATATTAAAATAAAACGAAGACACCTATGAGATAAAGTTATTAACACAAAGTTATAAAGAACTTTAACTTCATAACAAAGCTAATAATATGAATGGTGACAAATGTAAAAATTTAAATCACAGTAACAATATGCAAAAACGTTTTCTGTAATACTATTGGATACCAGCGGAGATACTTGGCAGCAACTAGAAGTGACAATGACAGCCGAAGCAAGTGATCTCTGTTCAAACGACAAAGGATGTTTGTCAATATGATGCAGAATATTAGAAATTCCTAGAAGATAATGTGTCATGACATCTCATCTGCAGCTGAGTGCAAGAACTGCTAAAGTGCACAAGGCTAATTATTCGTTAAATTATTTTGTGCAACAGGATCTCTTGAAAACAGGAACTTCGATTATTGTCAATAGTATTATACTGGACTCAATAACAGGCTAAACAACAGACTGATTGTAATATATTTAGGTTAAGTTAGTTTTTAATTAAGTTAAGTACTTTTATTTTGTTTATTTTAAATATGTATAAATGTATAAATATATCTGCTTATTTCTGTTTAGTAAATTTGTACATAGGTATAAATATAATGTTACGCGAATATATATGTAACATCATGTAACATCATAATATATATGCAATACTATATGTATCATATAAGTAATATAATATGTACTATAATATGTAACTGTACAGGAAAACTCTCAGCTATGTATCATATGGTGCTGAGAATGCACCAATTGGTGCTAAATAAAGAATATTGAGTATTGAGTAAAGAATATTGAGTATAGGATAGCAGACACCGGTGGGACAAAGAAGTTTGTCTGCTATGCTATTCAGAGGTACATGCTGATGGTATACTATATCTTAACCTGGTCATCATATAGTGAAGAATACAATGAATTATGAACACATTCCTAATACAAATTTGATGTTAATATAGCAAAAAGGATATGTAGCATATAAAATTAAAAAATATATATATATATACACACAATATATTTTTTTTTAGCTGTAAAAATCTCGTTTGAATGCCAAGTTACAAAGCTGATTTGCTATCCACTTCAAAGGATGGGAAAAATATTCAGAATTGTTACATTTATATCATCATTTACAATCAAGTAATACAAAGATTTGTCTGCTCTCTAGTTATTGAATAGGTGTAACTTGTAAAACATTTTTGCTTTTTCAGTAACTGGTTTATTAAAAATTACACTTTAGCCACCACAAACAGTTATGACAAGAGTATTTGTTTGGTGAAATTTCAAAGGTCATGTTATGAAAGCGATTTACCAACCACTTTTAAGTGTGGGAAGATATTCAGTTTTCTTGCATTTATGACGTCATTATGATCTTATGTTTCTTTTTCATTACTACTGACTATGGTTCTTGTTGAATGAATGAATAACTTTAAAAAAAGTTTAGTTTTTTGGTATCATAAGTTTAATTCCACAATAAGACAGAAATTTAACAACATTAATATGTATAACGATAAATGGTAATTGATAACTTAACCAGATTAAACTTATCTAACAGAAAAATAATATTGCTTTTTACAACATGCTCTCCTCCCCTATTCCTATTTTAAACTAGTCTTTATTTGATGCCTTTGATTAGAATTTGTCATCTGAAAGAGTATTTGAACCAATTCTTTGTTTTTATTTTAAAACATTTTGTACAAAATTAATTCTTTCAGAACATTGAAGGCAAGACATTGCATTTTTGTAAGGTTTGTAATGGATGACAGCATCTATTATTTAAAGATATACATAATAGATGTCCTGTTTGAAGGGTCTGGGAATTGTAAAAATGTCTGTTAAGTATAGGTGTCTGCTATTCAGGAGTGTCCATTAATGGAGGTTTCACTGTATATTATTATATTTATCCCTGCTTGTTGCTTATAAAGTTTAGTAAAATTATTCATTTCACTTTTCCAAGTTTGTTCTAACATTACTGTTAAGTAAATCAATTGCAAATACAGTAGACCACCTATAAAACAGGTTCATATAATTCGAATTCGTATATAATGGCGAAAAAATTGGAACCGTATTCGTATAAACATGCTAAAAGAGACTCGGATAATTTGGTAAAACGTCATCGCCAACTCGTGTCACGACAGGATTGGTCGAATCTAGACCAATAGCAGATATTGAACAAACCATTGAGTTTAAATGAGCAGTGGACCTACTAAAAGCCATTTATTATTTAATGTCCATAAAAATTATATTCCTATTAATGATGTCTCCAAAGTTCAGCGAATTTTTCGCAGAAAAATAATTTATCAGGAAACACGTGCTGCCCGTTCAATGTGCTGCTCCATGATGAAAACAAGTTTAAGCAATGGCATCATCGAATGTTGCACACTCAGTAAGTAATCCTACAATTTTTTGTTTATAGCATAGTTTATATAAATTATTCCCAAAAAATTATGTGTGTTTTGGAAATGTTGAGTCAAATTAGTCTAGAATCGATTAATTTTATNTATTATAAATCAAAAACAATGTTAACATTTCAAACAAATTTTATACAAAAATAAAACCTTGCACAGGACAGATGAAAAGCTAGTTATAACATTGAATTTCAAACCTCTTTTTTTCTACTATAACATTTTTAAAGAATAATAATTTTATAAAACAATAACAATATATTATGAATTTTATGTAATAACCTACCTGTAATATTCAGGAAGTGTGATGTGAACTCCAGAACTTGGTTGACATATACAGGATAGTGAAGGATTGTCCATGTGTCTTATTCTGTCGATAAATGGGCCAGTTGCATTGATGACAGTTTTGGCACGGACATTAAATTCTTCTCCTATTTGTCATAAAAAATTTAAATTATCTTAATTTTGATAGTGCCACAATCTAGCAGCAGAAGCCTACTACTTACATTAAAACTCACCTGTTAAAATGTCTACGCAGTGAACTCCACATATTTTATCTTTGTCATCGCAATCCTTTGTTTTATTTATTCCAGTGACCATAACATGATTTGCTAGGGTAGCTCCATACTTTATTGCAGTTAAAGCTATGGCCAAATTCATACGAGCATCATTGTGCTGGCCTGTAATGCATACAGATATTTCTAAAATTAGTTTTAAATGATTAGTCTTTCAATAAGTCAGGTTTTTTTGCATTCAGTCATAATGTTAAGGATTTTAAATAAATTACTTAAAATTTTTAAATAAAAACAAACTAATAATAATAAAATTTAACATTTTTAAATTATAAAAGGCATTTATTACTATAAAAAAACACATTAATTTATATTAAAAGCTTGCACAAATATAGAAAAACACCAAAATAAATTAAAGAGGTAATTTATTAAATTTTTTTATAAAATGAAACTAAAGTTGCAAAGTCAATTATTATATCTTCAACTTTGAATTGAATTAATTATATTTTATCAAACTTATTGCAGTAAAACAGTTTAAAAAAAACACCAGAGCTTTCAACATACACATTGTTGCCTTCTGATGATGTGTATCATTTGAAAGTTTGTTTTTTCTTAATTAAAAAACTCATATATCAGTTTTAATTGGATCCATTTGTAATGTTCCTTATAAAAACTTTGGACTATGAGAACAAATTTGAAAGAAATCATCTTACATGATATATTACAAGATTTCCACTAAAAATTTAAAAACAATTTATTAATGAAGTTATTACCATCATAATAAACAATTGCTCCAAAAAGTTTTTCCTTCTTTAACATAGGAAACAAATTTAGTGCTTTGCTTCTGCTTAAATAATAGCTGGAATCCAGTCGACGATTTCCGGCGACAAAATCGTAAACTTTGATGCCAACCCAATAGTAGGGTACTTGCCACCACCTATAATATAGGGGGGGGTCGACTGTATATTTTTATAGTTTAAGGAGTTGATATTGATTTTTCTATTATTGACTAATAGATATAATTCATAAATATTTTGACTATTCATTCTATAAACAAAGATTATTCAAATTATCAAAACTTCCAAAAAATTTTATTCAAATTGTAGAACATCTTTTTGTGATCAATCACAAACTATTAAAAATTAAGCAAAACCATTCACCAATGAGTAAATTTATTTGAATCTATCCTATATCAATTTGTTAGCATATTTCTAGCTCTCAAATATGAAAAAGTAATTCAATTAATAAGTAGTCTAATTAAATTTGACTAATCTGTTTTTGTTTAAATGAAATTAATCATGACAAGTTTAAACATACAATGAGATTTCTTACAACAAGATCTTTGTTACAAATGAATTATTCAATCTTTGAACAAAATTTTAAACATGATTATAAATTAGAGATATTCTGCTTCTCTTTTCAACTTAATTGCAAAAGCAAGGTTATAAAGCTTACATATATTACATAAGAAAAAACCAACGTTAATACCCATAACATTGTCTTCACTGTTGAAGATTGATAAAGGCATTATGGATTCAAATCTTGGAACTTGCAAATCTTTTATAGTAGTATAAAATGGATATGTCAGGTCTCATTCCTCAACATTTAGATAACCCCATTTGAATAAAACCTACTCATGATGGACAAAAATCAAGGCTTATTGATGTGTTCATTTAAAATAGTTATTGATTTCATTTAGTATGACTTGATATCTTCTGTTTAATGAAAAAATTAGTGTTTTGATGAAGAGTAATATCTACAAATGCAAACTAATACAAAATATGTTTTTCTAATATTTTTTTTTTATTAATTTTAATACTCTCATACAAATTTATATATTATAACAATTATTAACAACTGAAACGCTTAAAAAATAATAAAAATAAATAA
>NW_019384487.1:338839-395216 GCF_000671375.1 Centruroides sculpturatus
TAGTCCGACGTTTTTTAATCCGACATGCTCAGTAGTCCGACGCACCTCCCGTCAAGATACCCGTCCCCGTTACGTGTCTGCTTGAACAGAAGCATGTCGCGATGTGAATCTCCCCATCCAATTTTTACACGATGACACACATTTTGTGTGTTTTATGTGAGCAGTTCTGTTCGAACAGTTGGAGTAGAGAATATTGTAAGTTACTGCTAGCAAAACAATGCGAAATATGTAATTATTTTCGGTAATCTGACACACCTTTGGTCCCATACCTGTCAGATTATCAAGGGACTACTGTATTAAAAATTTAGTGTCATAACTAGGTAGGTGTAATAGGTATACAGACAGGGCCTAGGATGAAGAGGGACATTAAAATGAAATTGACAAAAACTGTCAAATATACTGTAGTAAAACTTTCATTTATAAATATATGTAAATAACCTTGTATATTTCTTCTATACATACTTATAAATATTTTTATTATTATTTTCTCCCACAAAAATAAAACCTTGCACAGGACAGATGAAAAGCTAGTTATAACATTGAATTTCAAACCTCTTTTTTTCTACTATAACATTTTTAAAGAATAATAATTTTATAAAACAATAACAATATATTATGAATTTTATGTAATAACCTACCTGTAATATTCAGGAAGTGTGATGTGAACTCCAGAACTTGGTTGACATATACAGGATAGTGAAGGATTGTCCATGTGTCTTATTCTGTCGATAAATGGGCCAGTTGCATTGATGACAGTTTTGGCACGGACATTAAATTCTTCTCCTATTTGTCATAAAAAATTTAAATTATCTTAATTTTGATAGTGCCACAATCTAGCAGCAGAAGCCTACTACTTATATTAAAACTCACCTGTTAAAATGTCTACGCAGTGAACTCCACATATTTTATCTTTGTCATCGCAATCCTTTGTTTTATTTATTCCAGTGACCATAACATGATTTGCTAGGGTAGCTCCATACTTTATTGCAGTTAAAGCTATGGCCAAATTCATACGAGCATCATTGTGCTGGCCTGTAATGCATACAGATATTTCTAAAATTAGTTTTAAATGATTAGTCTTTCAATAAGTCAGGTTTTTTTGCATTCAGTCATAATGTTAAGGATTTTAAATAAATTACTTAAAATTTTTAAATAAAAACAAACTAATAATAATAAAATTTAACATTTTTAAATTATAAAAGGCATTTATTACTATAAAAAAACACATTAATTTATATTAAAAGCTTGCACAAATATAGAAAAACACCAAAATAAATTAAAGAGGTAATTTATTAAATTTTTTTATAAAATGAAACTAAAGTTGCAAAGTCAATTATTATATCTTCAACTTTGAATTGAATTAATTATATTTTATCAAACTTATTGCAGTAAAACAGTTTAAAAAAAACACCAGAGCTTTCAACATACACATTGTTGCCTTCTGATGATGTGTATCATTTGAAAGTTTGTTTTTTCTTAATTAAAAAACTCATATATCAGTTTTAATTGGATCCATTTGTAATGTTCCTTATAAAAACTTTGGACTATGAGAACAAATTTGAAAGAAATCATCTTACATGATATATTACAAGATTTCCACTAAAAATTTAAAAACAATTTATTAATGAAGTTATTACCATCATAATAAACAATTGCTCCAAAAAGTTTTTCCTTCTTTAACATAGGAAACAAATTTAGTGCTTTGCTTCTGCTTAAATAATAGCTGGAATCTAGTCGACGATTTCCGGCGACAAAATCGTAAACTTTGATGCCAACCCAATAGTAGGGTACTTGCCACCACCTATAATTAAATCACTGAAATTTATCATCTTCATTTTCAAATTTATCACTTTAAAAAAATAAATAATTTATTTTATTTTTTAAAAAAATTTACTCATTAAATTAATTTCCATAACTAAAATATTGGTGCAAAACTACGTAATCTGAATAGAAGTCAAGTGAATCCATAAATCAATTAAATATTTTTTTTTAACTTAAAGTAAAAATAAGATGATTGATTACAGACGATTCTGATGGATAATGAGACTAGCAAGCTTGGACAAGAAATTGAAATGGCTAAAATCTTAATTGTCCATAAATTAGATTGGATTGATGGAATGGACAATGGTCAATTTGCCAAGAGGGGGTGCTTCCTGGGAGGACTTTGTGAGAAACTGGCTCATTTAGGTGTTAGACATGTGAAGATTACACAAACTCTCCATTGGTGAAGCACAAATCTGACTGAACAAAACACTGAATACTGGTTGTACTAATGTTCAAAGGATGTAGCCATGCAGTGTAACCAATGAACCAACCCATAAATAATCAAGGATCCAGATAACTCTGTAAATCTAGCTTTGGAATAACTTTTAAACTAACATAGAAAGTTCAGAAATATCATTAAAATTCTCAAATTTCTTTTCATTTGGACCAAGCTTGTTTCAAGAGTGTTACACAAAAAGGTGCAATTCAGGTCTCAATTCTGCTTGTCACAAATACCTTTACTTGCGTAAGAATTTACAACCCTAAATATACATTAAAAATCATCCTGATGTAAATCATTTTCTCAAGTGATTGGATTAACAAGAGAGACAAGCAATTTCAGGTTATAAGGACAGCCATAAATTTGTCCATTTTGGCTGAATCTGATCAATCACTGTGCATAATAGAAAGGGAATAAAACCTAAACTATACTAATTATGGGATATAAAATTGTAACTTAGTAAATTAATATTTCTCGTATCGTATGTTGAAACAAAGTATTAACTACTGAATGCTGATTAAATAATGGTAAATAAACAGAAATCTATGTTGAAATATTTATGAGGAGGAAAAAAATAGATTTATATAAAAATTTGCATATGTAACATTTTAAACTAGAAAAAGTTAAAAATTAAGTTAATTTCATCTAAAATTATAAAATATTTACCTATAAAGAGGAAGCATAATGGGCATCGAAGAAGAAAGATGAGGTGCTATGTAAAGTAAATTTGCTCTTTCTTGTAACGCATCTTTTACCATGCGATACTGAAATATATAAATTCAATTATCAAAATATAACAACATTTTAATTATTTAGAGAAACAAATTTAATTAAAAATTAATAATTAAATTTCCAGTAAGAATCCTGAATTCATTAATAATTTGTATGACACTTTTTTATTGTCTTGAGTACGATTGACCTTACTTGTTACATCAACTTTAATGATTAGTATAATCTACATATTAGATAATTAAATGCATTGTACACACAATTTTCACATTTGTACATGCTATCAAAGAAATCATCTTTCTTAATATATTCGTCTCATTGATTAGTCAACACAAGGCTATAAATAATTGACCACAATCGTGCCCATTATGAGTGGGCCCGATTGTTAGGATTCTAAAAATAATGACAGACAGAGTTGAACAAGCTTGATTTGTAGAATACAATATTTAGGAACAAGCTGCATGACAAGTTCTGTACAGGGATTTTTGTAGAATTAGAGAATCACATTAGAGTTTTTCAAGAACAAAAAAAGAAAGTCTAAGCTTAAGAAAGGAACAGATTCGGTTATTGATGTATTTACTCAAAAATAGTGCCAAGGCAATCTTCACATATGGAGTTTCCTTAGGATGAAAATGAAACAAAGTCAGGCAACAAAATTTGAAGTATCCAAGAATATTGAAATGGTTGGCAAAGTTCCAATTAGCTTTAGGGCATGGCAACTAAGAGTAAATCACAAATTGATCTTATTAAGAAGACAGTTAGCTGATGTCTCAAATAGGAGACAGATTCAGTAAAATTGAGTTTTTGGTGATACAAGTGAGTCAAGTTTCTTGACTCCTCTCCACAAAGTGTCATTGCTTATGAATTTGTGAAATTGATAACATTTGTTTTGGCAAGATTATGCTGTATATAAACAGTAAATAAATTTTTATATTTAAATGACTGTTTATCAAGAAAAGAACTTGTGAACTTTGCATCCCCACAACAAAAAAAGATAACTAAAGAGCATAAATTTGTTTTGTTTGAAATTCTTTGTTAATATCTTATTTAATGTGATTGATTAGTCATCCCAAAACAAGCACATTAAAGGTTATGTAGTTGACCATAACTGTGCCCACTATGGATGGACCGACTCACAATGTACAGTGGTGCCTCGTATAACGTACTTAATCCGTTCCAAGTGCACGTCCGTTAAGTGAAAAGTCCATTATGCAAAACGCATTTTCCCATAGAAATACATGTTAAAACATATAATTCGTTCCGCAGCATAAAATAACTGTACTGTACCGTAAAAAAAATGAAAATGGAGCAGTCACCAATTATGCCAGGTGGTCAGATGTTGTGAAGAGGAGGTAAACGAACACTTTCTTTACACATTCATAAAGATACAGACTTTTTACACATTGCAGCAAGTCTCTTTATTGTTTTTTAATCAGAGTCAGATTCAGGAGAGGCTATCCAAGCTTGCAGGGTCAACTCCTCTTGTTAAATCCTTTGTTTTTTTCCCTGCTGGCTTCTTGAAAAACATGTCCTAGGTGGTCTGTTTCTCTCGCTTATTCAACACCTGTCGGAAATGACGGGCAAGGATGTCATTGTAGAGATCATTGATCCTGTTGGCCTCAGCTGTTTGGATAATGAGTATTGGTAAACTCCTGAACCTCTCCCCATTTGACAACAAAGTTTTTGTCAACTTTCACTCCATAGATCCATTTCTACTCCATAGATCGAAAACGTTAGTTTTTAATAAACTCTCTTGGCAATGAATAAGGTGTTAGTTACTTGATTAATTTCCACTCTCTGATTTCTTGCTTTGTTTCAATTGAAATCACCTTTTTGGTTTTTCAGAAGCAATGATTTGCACAACACTTCAATAAATGTAAATACCTTGCACTGAGGTGATGTATGTAATAAACAAGGGAGCAAGCCGAATCCCAACAGGAGCTCTGTACTTCAGATATGTAATATATTCTAATAATACTAATATATTCTAAGAATAGTAGATTGTCATTGGCAACGGCAAGAGTGGAAACATCATTCGCAACTTGTTCGTGGAAATGTTGTTCGCCTCACGTGACTGGCTATGGAAAATCCGTTGTTCGCAGCCAGTCCATTGCTCGAGTCACATAACAGCCAAACAGAAAGTCCATTGTTCGCAGCGTACATTATACAAGGCACCACTGTATATTATTATTAATAAATAAGTAAAATGAATAAATTTAAGATTAATTGCAATGATGTTATAAAACTCACTTGTTCCATGTCAAAATTTAAGATGGCTTTCTGTAAATATCTTACACCTCCATGTATTAACTTTGTACTTCGGCTGCTTGTGCCAGATGAAAAGTCATCCATTTCTACTAGTGCAGTATTTAAGCCTAAAGAATATAAGTAACATTTAATATATTACAATAAAAAATATTTAAGAAAACTATATGTTAAACTAACATTGATGGTAAGATTATTGACATAATATATATCACCCATTCTGAGAGATATATAAATCTCAGTATGTCAAAATGATTTTAGAGGAGCTGAATCAAAATTTTTATGAGATTTATCTCAGGTATGTCAACTTGACATACTGAGCCCATCCTTCACCATCTGGCTGCTCTGTCATAGGCTAGTCAAACTTGTGTTCAGAACAAAAGACCCTTTCAATGCCAACAGAGCAGAAAGATGTTATAGGAATCTAATGGCAACTTATTGCAATGATGATGATATTTCTTTTAAGACAGAAAAATATGATTATAAAAGACACTCAATTTAAATTATGATTATACAACTTTTAGTTTCAATAATTTATTAATAAAACAGCAAACCTCTCGTGATTGCATCCAAAGCAACTCCGCAACCAGTTGCACCACCTCCGATGACCAAAACATCAAATTCTGGTGTCTCTTTCAGGGATTTCAGCAAGTCGCGTCGAGTGGGAAGCGGTCTGGTAGACTTAAATAGTTGTTGAGTATTATCATAATGTTCCTGATAATCTGCTTTCACTGATTTCTAATCAAACAAACAAAATAATACATGTAAGATAAATATATTACAGAATCAAGTCGTAATGTTGATTCTTACCTCGTCAGCCTTTGTTTGCTGCAAAATCAATTAAACCATCAAAACACACAAAAATTATTGTTTCATAGTTAAAAAGATTTAATTAAAATTTTGAATTATAATCCAATATGCAAATATATTAGTTATTAAGTTAACTACAGAGATTTCTAACAATTTATTAAAATTTATTGAGGATAATTATTTTTATCATTAAGTTTTTAAACATTTCTAGTTAGTTGTATGACTTTCAGAAAGCATAAAATTAATTTTCACAGCCATTATATTTTGATCATATTGAATGTGTTTGATGAATCAGCAGAGAAGGTAAAGCTTAGAGAAGAATCTAAGGCTATGGTTATGCATATGCAAAAACAATAGAGAGCCATAAGTTTGTAGCAATCTCTCTCCTGCAAAGCAAAATCATGCGTGTGTGAATATTTTACAGACTCAGAGCAAGATTTTATCATATCTAGTTTGATTTCTATTGCAATTTTAATTCTCCCTTTATACTGCAGTTTCGCATTGGCTCTATACCTCGTCTTTGATATGTACATGTGATTCAAACATGGCTTTTTCAACATATATGAGCAAGAAAAAAAATGATTCAAGCTTTCTTAGAGAAAAATTTAGTTACAACTTATCCCAAAATATATAATAAACAAAAAAAAACTCATCAAAACAGAGATAGTAAATGTTATGTCAATCTTTTTTCTTTCTACACATTCAAACAAAAATTCATGATATCATGGAAAAATTCATGCTACTGAATGAACAAGAAATGAGAAACTAATAAACACCATAACCTGACATCACATTTGTTCACTCACACTAACATATTGTACCAGAAAATAACTTGTCTACATGAACAAACACTTTCTTCACACATTCATACAGATACAGACTTTTTACACATTGCAGCAGGTCTCTTTTTATTGTTTTTTAATTAGAGTCAGATTCAGGAGAGGCTACTGAAGTTTGCAGGGTCAACTCCTCTTGTTCCATCCTTTGTTTTTTGGCAGCTGGCTTCTTGAAAAACATGTCCTAGGTGGTCTGTTTCTCTCTCTTCTTCANCTGAATGAACAAGAAATGAGAAACTAATAAACACCATAACCTGACATCACATTTGTTCACTCACACTAACATATTGTACCAGAAAATAACTTGTCTACATGACTATAGCCTAAATGAAAATTTCCTTCTTGATTTTCCTCAATATTGAAATCTTTTCTTAATAAAGTAAAATGAAACAAAAAACAAGTCTTTAAAACGAAAAATTTACAAATTCATTATGGTGTTAGATTTGCACTGATTTAAAAATATATCAATGTGAGAATCTGAGGGGGTTAGAGGTGAATGATCTAAACCCCTTTTCTGGCATCAAACTTGTGAAGTCTGTTCACTTGGTCATTGGATGGTGTTTATTTGGGTTATCCAGTGGCAGAGGGGTCGCAAGTGAATTGACAGGTGACTGGCCTGTCCTTGCAATAACTGATATCGACACCAGTTAAACAACAAATTTAATAAGTAACATAAAGGAATTAAATACCTATAAAGAGGTTACAAAGCTAGCTACTTAGCAACTAATACAATGAGAGAGTGAGTTTACATAAATCTATCAAGTAGAATACCTCAGGAAGATAACCTGATGTGTCCTGATCTGGTCGAGGTAAGTGGTAGGGAGACTTCTCTGGAGACCGAGTTCAATGGAGATGTTCGGAGAGACGAGTAGGCCTGGAGAATGGCGGGAGTCTTCGGTGTATGGAGGAGTTCACCCTGAACCTTTGGTGCCACCTTTTTATCCCAGACAGTTTCCCACCTAGTGTGAGAATTTCATCAAGTGATTCTCTGTCACAAGACACGTCTGGTGGGCAGCCATAAGATTTTGTCATGGGATGGTGACAACTTGGATAACAGTTTATTTCTCTCATGTCATTGTTTAAATGTTGTTTAATCTCCCACATGTTTATTAGTCACTACCATTTGTTAATCTAAACCTTCCCACTGGAAAGGGGGTATCCCAGATCTCACATTAAAATATTGGTATATTTTATTATATTCTACTGAGAAAAAAAATAAAACCTTTCTGTCTTAAGAGAAGATAAAGCAAACTACTTTCTCTTAGTTTTACGTTCATGCATTTCATAACTGTATTATAATATTAATCAGTGATGTAGGCTAATTCTTTCTACAATATTATTTTAAAGATAAATTTAAGACTATATACAAACTAAAACAGAACAGTGCTTTATTAGAACAAAATAAAAATATATTTACAAACATGAAAACATTCAACATCTTTATGGGAAAATCTAAAAAATAAAACCTAACATATGTTGGACTGGAAGGTGTTGGACTAAAGCAGATCACTGGATTACTGAATTTTGTATGTATACATCATGCATGCACTGTACTGTAAAAAAAATGCACTTGTTTACAGATTAGTTTATCACATTAATCTCAATTGTGTCTATTTTGCCAACCATATATGCAACAAAAAACTAGTGACTGACAATAGACATATATGTACTGTACATCAGTCTCTGTCATATACATCAATCAGTAACACAAAAATTTCATTAGAAGTGTCGAACCAGTACAAACTATAAAGACCACTATATACATAAAAGCAAATTATATGCCAACAATTCCCATAACATTCAAAAATAAGACCATTATCACAAAGTGAACCTACAAAAAGGAAAGAAGCATTTCAATACAATCCAGCCTAACTACAGTTTAGCACAGTTACATAAACATGGTAATCATATGTAGCAACAAATCCAAAGATAGTACTAAACAGTTATCAATAATTAACAATAATTGACAGCTGACAGTATAAAAAATTGACATTTACAACTTTATTATAAGCTAGAATCAGAAAGTACATAAAATATTTTCATATATTCTAGTAAATCAGTAGGAAATAAAGGTTATAGTATTAACATAATTCTTCAACAATACGGAAATGAAACAAGCGAAGTCACTTTTTTTTGGTTATTTGCATATATAATAAATATTAGTTATAACATTTTAAAACAGCTACAGTCAAACACTTTGGGTTTTGAACATCATGCTTTACAAACAAAATTTTGAATGCCATATTTGTTTTATTCACATTAGTAAATCCTAAACAGAAGACCAGTTTCCTACAAAAGACCTCCCAAGAAATATTCCCCTTTGGCAGATTGCCTATAAGTCACGTTGCCGTATATGAATAAAACCAATTGATGCCAATTGCTTGTTCTTGTGATCTGTTTTGAATCAATTTTCTGTTAGGCACATGCAATGCAATGCTGTTTTTTATTCGACCCCTAAATTCTATTGGAGGGTCAAATTAAAAAAAAAAAAAAACAGAATTGTATGCCTAATAGAATTTAGCAGCTCCTTGAGCATGCTAAATTCTATTAGGCATGCTCAAGGACTAACATTGTCACTTTGACCCCATTTTATATCAATAATGAAATCAAAGACTCCTGTTTTCTACATTTATTTCATTTCTAGATTCATTTCAACCAATGACAAAGTTTTATCAAAATCAGCCCATCAAATTTTGAGGACAAATTCAATTCTATAAACCACATAGAAGACATGTGACCTTGGGACATCATGTGACAAAGTTGCACGATATTGCTTTGTTGCGCATGCTCGTGAAACAATCTTATATCTCAAAAACAAAGTCATAGACCCCCTTTTCTTTATTACATTTTTGGATTCCTCATAACAATTAATGGAAAATGGCAAAGTTTAATCAAAATCTATCAAACAGATTTTGAGAACAAACATTTCTGTAAGCCACATAGAAGAGGCTTCATTAACACTCTGCCTCAATTATTACATAAAACAACAATCAACAAAACCATCAGACAATTTAACAAAATCAATAGCATACAATACAAAGCAAATTGGCTAAATTCATAAAGAAATCAATGCTGTTAATTACAGCTCACAAGAAACAGCAACACAATGTATGTAGTTTGTTAAAAGTTAAAAGAAATTCTATCCTACAAATCCATATTTAACTAATTTATAATCATTCTTGTGGTCACTTCTGTGAAAATCACCACTTTCATAAAATTTTCTAGTACAGAAACCAATAAACTATAAATATTCTTCATAACTCTTCTTCACAGCTTTGATACAAATTAATTTGTGTTCACCCTATTGTGAAAATGCATAAACATTCCAAAAGACAACAAAAAACATGTTAAAAAAATGCCTAAACACAGAAACAAAATCCTCATTTAACAAAATTTGTTGTTACAAATTTGATTTGTTAACTTTACAATTTTTGCAGCATTAATAGAAAACTGCACATGCAATAATTAAATAAGATATAGAATCTTAATTATAATCAGCAGTTAAAGTAAATAAAAAATGAGCATAAATTCTTCTTTTCTATTTAATATTCTATACCTTGAATTTTTGTTGCCAAACTACTGTTTACATACAAAAAAATTACAATTAACGCTACTAAGTACTTACTTTTTCTAGATAATATGATATTCCGTAATACGTAAGAATACTACTTCCTCCAATAGCTACCAGTTTTTGAATTCTTCCTGCCATCTTGTTAAATTACTGTGAAGAAAAAAAAATCAACAAAAGATAATGTTACTTATGGCAATATATTAATTACAGTAGAACCCCTCTAATCCGTCACCTTTGGGACTGGGGTATGGTCGGAACGCAAAAAAGGTCGGATTATCAGAAAAAAGTAAAATAAACAATCTTCCCCTTTGTCCAGTCTTTGTAGCACTGCTAATTTTTCATTTAATGAAAGAGTAACGTGTTTACGTTTCACTCCTGACATGTTAAAAACACGCACAAAACTGTACATGTACTGTACACACAACGTAAAACATATACTGTAACGAACACAGGAAAACGCCACGGACGGTGAGTCGGGACAAGTTTCTCGACTCCGACTATGGTCGGATTAACCGGAGTGACAGACTAGAGGGGTTCTACTGTATATACATTAAAAATATGAAAAATCAATGATGAGTAATATTTATTTACAGGAATTATTTTTAAAACTTTTGTAGAGAATATTTAAAACTTAATTTTAATCACATAATATAGAAATAATTGTAATACAATCAGGAAAGTTGAAAAACTGTACAATTATCTACAAAAATTTATATCTAAATTTGTATTTTGATCTAGTGGCACAATTTGTTTAAAAATCTACAAATTTAGGGTCATACTAGTAAAACCTTTGTATATCACAAACAAATATAAGAAGAATTGATATTTATTTAAAAGCTCTTCCACATTTAAAATTACGTAAAAATTGCTTTCACCCTATTTAACACTATGGCATTGGAATCTTTTAAAAATTATATATTAGCTCTAAGATGTTTTCATTGATATAGTAATTGCAGTTTATATTATTTTATGGTGATATGAATAAGAACAGTTTATAATTATACTCCAGTATAGTGAACAATGTATTTTCATTATATTAGTTTTACTCTATTCCATCATGAATTCTGCACAGTTATTCTATTTGTCCAAATATGCACCCGACTATAACTTAAGCACTTATTTTGTACATAAATAAATTACTGCTAATCTCAAGAAGGTGGCTTTTTATTAAATTAAAATGTTTTTAGTCAAAATCTGACCATCCTCAACTTAAAATCATTCTAAGATTTTTAGCAGCGGATGGTTTGAGACATTTGAACAAAATCTGTGTCGATAAAGAATATATAAAGAATTTCAGTCTTTACATTTAACAGGATGCCAGAAGTCTATCACGATTAACAATTTAGCCCACACAACTGTCAGCTTTGAGTATCCCACTTAACTGTTTGTTGAGTACTTGATGTTATATAGTTGTAGGGGGTGTGGGGGGCTTACCCTCACCAGGGCATCAAGGTGCAGGTCAACATGTGAAGCATGTAGAATA
Organism: Centruroides sculpturatus; assembly: GCF_000671375.1. Taxonomy (NCBI): domain Eukaryota; kingdom Metazoa; phylum Arthropoda; class Arachnida; order Scorpiones; family Buthidae; genus Centruroides; species Centruroides sculpturatus. The sequence continues at coordinate 350,797 of NW_019384487.1, forward strand.
GGTGATAGACTGATACATGTTAATAACTGACCTTCAGAGATGGTTATCACGCAATGGGGCAACAATTCCGTGGTGGTGTGAAACTCCTCATTTAGAGTTTGAATCATACCCTTGCTGTACATATCCACTAGCATCCCATTAACTGAAAAGTACCAGAATTTCTACTTATAGAAAAATGATAGTTCATCACAAATAATAATTTCTATTATTTAGTTACTAATCCTGTTAAATTTTTTTGTTTGCAAGTAACTGTAAATGATCACAAGTACTTGTTATTAGAGATGAAATGACATCAAGAATAAATTAAGCTGGAGTTTCTGATCATAGTATAATGCTCAAAAATAAATTCTTATGGAACTGACTATGGCCAGCTCAATGGGTGAAGAAATGATGCAACTGTCTCAAACAGCAAAACGAGCATCAGAAATGTTCGAAAGGAGAAAAAAATAAATAAAAATAATAAGCCAAATATAATGAAGTCCTGTGGAAGTATTTTAAAATTGTTTATAAATAGTTCAAACACAAGTGTTAGTGCTAGAATTGCTCTCTGTTGTCAACTGTTCTGGAAGCAGGGGTGGAAAAAATTATTTTACCTTGGGTGAAAGTTACTACTGAGTCAATGTTGGAGTTGACAACTGTAGTTTAGGGTCTTTTGTAGCCAGCTAGCTTAAACAATATGCAGTTATAAGACAATATTTGTATGCATATTATCTTATGCATACAAAGTCCAGACCTGATATCTTTAATAACTTTAGAATGGAAACTTATTTGTCATTAGATCACTTTAGTTCTGTTAATGTGTTTTGTTAGTTTGAGTTTAACTTACAAGGTCAAAAAATAAATGAATATCCAAATGCAAAATATGAATCCAACAGCCCAACATCACACTATGTTAAACACCATGCCAGCTGGATTTTAATTATAAATGAATATGAATATTATAATAAATGATTTTATTACACTTTAAACTCCATATTTTAATTATAAACTGAACAGTATAGTTGTACATGGAGTAATTTTATAGGAAATGTGGTTTTCCTGAGTTTTTTATATAAGTTTATATAATGTAAAATGACCTTGACAATACTGAATAACAAGTACGCATTTGCACATGTCAGACTCCTACGAACAGAACAGGAGACCCTACACAAAAGTCCAAGTTGCCTACATCTAAAATCACATAAAAAACCAACACTTAATATTCTTAACTTCTCTCTTTTGTAAGACAATTTATATAGTAATAATTTTTTGTTGAATAAAAACTTAGTATCTTATATTCTACAAATATAGATGATGCTTATGAGAAAAAATAAGAATTTTTACAAAAGCTTCTATAAATCGTCAGTAAAAATTACTTTTTCCCACAAGCATCCTATAACATTTTTAAAAACCTAAACCAAATGCACTATAAATAACAAGTACAAAATAAAGCAACACTATTTTTATTACACCAACACACACTTAAATTGTATTGTGTAGTTAGATGTTACATTTAAAAATAACCATTGCTAATTGTAACAGCGTTATTTTTTATATCATCTAACTTAAGATTAAAAAAAATGTCTTACGTTAATAATTTAATCTAGATAATATTTGTAAAATCTTTTATATTTATCACTATACCTTAAAAATCTTTGGTTAGAAGATTCACTAGCAACATACAGAAACAAATACAGGTTCAGTAAAAAATAAATTACTGCTAATTTCAAGAAGGTGGCTTTTTATTAAATTAAAATGTTTTTAGTCAAAATCTGACCATCCTCAGCTTAAAATCATTCTTAGATTTTTAGCCGAGGATAGTTTGAGACATTCAGACATATATTTGATAAATTTTGAAAGTAATTGTTAAACACGACAAATTTCCTGCTTGCCAAATACTAGTACAATAATTACAATAGTAAAACTACACACATGCTCTTCAAACATAATATCGTTACTGCTAAACAAGAATCAGTACATCGTGCTGTATAAATGTAATAATAATACAGCTTTATTCCATTCTGTACTGCAATGTGTATTTTATTTTAATTAAAAGCTGTAAATTTAATTTGACATATCTAATTTTACATATCTTATAACAGTATTAAATAATTAAATAAAGCATAATAAATTCAATTTTCTGTTAATATTTATGCCATTATAGCATCAATTAGAATATGTTTAATTGTTATGAAAACGTAAAAGGAAAAATAACTGTCAATATTTCTATTGTACACAGTCGTGTTTGTTTTTTGCATGATAAAGTGTAATAAAATTTCCAACTTCCTTCTCAGGATGTGAAACATTTTTCATAGATAAAGTCACTAACAATAAATTGTAATAAAGGAAAAGAAAACATATGCTGGCAAGTGATTAGAATATTTAAATAATACATTTAAAATTAAAATAATAGGATTTATAGGTACAGAAGTGTCGGGTTATTGTGATAAGTGATCATTATAATATTAATACAAGGCTCCAAAGGCTATAAACATCACATTTCCTCAATACTAAATCTTTTATACCAATTTTTACTAGTATAAAAAAGATGTGTATCTTAGAATCAAGGGAAGTTACAAAAATTCAGATCTCTTCTGGCTGTTCTTTACAGTGCTTTTGTAAGTTTGCTCAAATCAATTGATGTGGCATTTCTTCTTAGTTTGAGGAAAATTTTTACTCTGGCAAAAGCTGCATTAGTCATTTCTTTCTTCTTCACTCCCATGACTTCATCTAATTCCTCATAATTCTAGTTTGTATCAGAGGTAATGAAGAAGATCATATTTCAAAAAGATCTATCTATAAATAATTCTAGAATGTTACTATCTGATGTAAAAATTAAAATTATGTACCAATAATGCATGCAAGTTTATACTGAATCTTACTCTAAACCATTCATTTTTACAACTTAATTACTGTATTTTCATGCATATAACCCACAATGTAACACACTGCAAAAAATTATTAGAATGAAGATAAAATCTTCACATAACCTACACCTAAATTCATAAATGCAATTTAAAATAGTCACATAAATGTTCTATTGCATAACCATACATACATACAAAAATACTAAGAAGGATATCATATTCTATCTATTCATAAATACTGCAGGATCATGAGAGCTTGGCTAGGAAGAGTGATGATCTGCAATTGTGTTCACCCATGTGTTGTACTACATTGATCCAACATGCGAGTCACAAACAATATCAATAAAGTGATCAAATAAGAAATTGCATTGTCTGAACAGTTGTCAAGGATGGTTCACATTATACATACAGTAAGACCCACTTAAAGCAGGGAATGCGTTCCTAAACAACAAAGTGCTAAGCGAAACAGCATTAAATGAGACCATTTTAACAGAGTAAATGGGGATAGGGAAACACGCAACCGAAAATTTTTAAAAAAATTTAATTTTAAGTTATTTTTATATTAATTTGTATAATAATATATATTTAAATAACACACAAACATATGCACAGAGATGAACATGTAGACAGAATGTATGATAATATATTAATTAGTTCATTTTTTGTGATAAAGGCACTGACTTTTCTGAAAATATTGTTTTTTGCAATAAAGACGTAAAGTTTCATTTGTCGCTTTTTTCTCTCCTTAAGCAAATGTTGGTAGCAGAAGATCACATCCAAAATGCCTCGTTTTGCTTTTGCACTCCTTTCAAAATCTGGATCATTCGCTACAATTTGATCAACGATTTTGATTACTGTTACCAAACTTTTACTAAAGAAATCTGTAGCAAGTTCTTTGGGTTCTTCGTTTTCAGAATTTCTATTTTCAAGTTCTACATGAATTCCTTGTTCTGCCAGTTCTTAAAGTCATCATTGGTAAGGCTCTTACCAGAAACCTGCAGGAACTCCCCAATATCCTGCTCGTCTACATCTCCTGTATCAATTAAGTTGACAATTTGATCAGCATAACAATACAGCGATAGGCTATTTTCATTGAGAATTCTTGCATACCTTCAGCCATAACTTCTTCCACACTCCATTCATGCATTTATCAGTTAATTTTTGCCAAGCCAAGTCACTATATCCTATGGCATCCATGATGTTATATTTTTTCCAAAATTGCACAAAACAAACATAGATTTAAGGAAAGTATGGCGCTACAACGAATTTCCACCTTTTGCTGATTGGTTCATGTTTGGGAATAATCGTATTATATATGAATCAATGAAATACCGCGTTAATATAAATCAGTGTAAATTTTGAGCGTTTTTTTTAGGCGTCAAGAAGACCGTGTTATATTGAATCAGCGTTAAGCGGGGTCTTACTGTATTTGTCTAGTTTGGCATAATGCAGCACAATGTTGCCACAGAAACAAGCATTATTGGACAGCAAAGTTATATGCCAGATAGTAGAGTTACAGAATCTTTTTGCTGTGCTGAAAGACTTGTAATCCAGTAGCCAATAGGTTAACATTTGGACACCATTACCAATACAGCAACCAATGAGAGATGTATGCCAGACATATGCAATTAATCAATCCAACAACCAATTGGAAACTTTGTTATGAAGACAAGCTTTTACAAACATGATAAGTACCAAGGAACATTTGTCAAAGAAAATTAATGTCTCTACAATAAAAAAATTATGATAAAACATTAAATATTTTGAAAAACGAATGCCAAAAAGTGAAACAAACTACATTTGATCAATTTATTTCATCATCTTCAGCATTTTCTCATTGGTTAAGCTATGAATATTTTCAATTATCTTATATTTTATATCATGAGCAGCTAAATACTCCACAATCCAGAAACAAATACACTAATACGTGTAGTATCCAAAAAATATAGTATGAACTAACCTTTAACCACTCTGAAGTAGAGAAACACCACTGAAAAAAATCAAATTTTTAAAATAGTGATTTTAAAATCATCCAGAAACTTAAAAGCTTTTTATTTCTCCTAATTTTAAAAACCTTTTCTAACAATTAGAACTGCTAAGAAAATAAAGATATCAATTTTAATAAATTTTTATTCACAAAACTTTGGCAAAACCTTGAATTTTTTTTTTTAAATATTAGTGATAAAAAGTTATCAATTAAAAGACAATGTAACTTAATTGATAAAGATATTTCTATATTATATTTATATATTTATCTATGTTATTAAACAAAAGAAAAACTTATGTTTAAAACAATATTCATTAAGGAAACTTCTCAAAAAAGCAGTAACCATTGCCATATCTAACTGAAGGTAATATAGCTTTTTGTAAAGTTGTACCAGACCACAATATTGTACAAACCTAACCATATGGGTAAACACCATGCTCGCACTACAACAAATATTGCACTCGTCCCGAAAGGATTACCGAGCCCTAGCCAGAGGTCAGATGCAATACTTGCAGAGGCAATTCTAAATTTCTCATACACTAAAACTGTGAAATCTGTTCCAAGAAATAGCAAAACAATTTTCTATCAAAATTTCAGCAAATTTCTGTATTATATATGTAATAACTGATACTAAACATGAATTATTAAATAAAACTGCTAAATCATTCCTGTCAAATAGTCAATTTCAAAGATATTTTATCACCTTTTGATGTTAAATAAGAATGATAAGGCAATTTCTAAAATAATCACAAATTTTTAAAGATCATTCTTAATTTTTAAATATTGTTTTAATTGATTACGAAGTTTGCAATATTTGTGAAATAAATCAATTAGTAAAAAACAATAATTTATAAAAAACATTACACAATTAAATCTCTGAACAATGGCCACTTACAGAAACAGAAAAATAATAGTCATTTGGAAGTAAGTGGTATTTTGTATGCATTTCACAAAGAAATATTCTTAAAAATATTGGCTGCCATTTAGAGGTGGTCATTATTGGAGGTCCAGCTGTATTTATTACTCCATTAAAGTATAAGTTTGGTTGTAAAATTTATGCTCTTTACATTAAACTTCTAAATTTCTTTGCTTTAGAAATTTGATATTTAAATTACCAAAAGCAATATATTATACAAAACATTTTGCTTAAAAAATTTCTAAATCAATTTGAAGCAATATTTAGTATTGTGAAATCCCATTTTTCAAATACTATAGATCTTGTAATTTCAATCATCAAAACTGTAAATAGCCCGACATCCAATTTGCCCCTTCCTCCCACATTCCAACACAGGCGACCTTCACGATAATCTCATTCCATTCTGCTCCATTACATCTGCTAATTTCACTTCAATTCTTCAATAGTAAGCATATTTAAAAGTATCAAATTAAGATTTGTAAAATCTACAAACATTTAAATCCTTCAAAAATTCAATTCAGTGCTGCAAGAATTGCATTTTTGAACAAAACTAAAATGGAGGAAAATAGAAATGCCACATATTTGCCACCATTTACTAGGGAAGTCACTCAAAATACATTGTTTAAGTGAAAAAAAATTTATTCCGATAAAAAATTTTAAATTAAAGATAAAAGTTGTCAGTCATTGCAACCAAATTCAAGGTTATTATAAAGCAAAAATACAAAACCTAGAGAAGATTACGAAAAGAATTTTCGTCACAATGCATTTCGTGAAAACTTTTTACCCATAGTGCATTAAACAGCAAAAGGCTGCCACCCCGAATCCCCAATTACGACTCTCACGCACGCATTATGATTATTGTCCTTGCTTTCAAATACCAAAAGGTGGCAATCCTAGTTCAGACTTAATATAATCCAATTTGACAGTCTAAGGGTGCGACTATGCAGACGCGAGCGAGAGAGAATATGTGGCGAGAAGAGGCGCGACGCTATAAATATCAAAACCTGTCAGATATGTGCGAGAACCAGAAATTTGCTCTCGCTAGCGTTATTTCTCGCTTCTCATTTGTGGATGGTTTTCCTTTGCGAAAACTAAATCGCTCGCAACCTCTCGCTCGCTCTAAATTCGCATCTGCATAGTTGCACCCTAAGAGAATTTCTCAATCACCTTATAACAGCTGATTTAAAATGACTATTGGCCTACTTTTAACCACTTCTAATGTCAAGATGGAAAATATGTGAAAAAATGCAGGCAAACCTTAAAATTTACACAGAGAATGGAAAAGAGTATAAAAATAACTTCTAATTTGTGCATATAAGGAGTTTGTAACATCTCTATACAAAGTAAACTCTCAAAAGGTACTAGCTTCAATGCAAACTTTCCATTAAGCTGGATGAGGATGAGTAGTAGCCTTTTCATGAAGATGGATGATGGTGAGGAGTAAGGAATCCTCTTTCCCTCATTTAGAGCTGCAACTGTACCTAAACAACTTATTTTCATTTAAGAAATTTGAAAACAAATTAGAACAAATTCATTTTTAAATATTTTATAACTTCATTCATTCATTCAACCATTTAAACTTAAAATTTTCTCAAGTTTTCACATCAAATTTAGTGATTTATTCTTCCAATTTCGATAGAATTGGCCAGTCTCAAGCATTAAAATTTCAAATATCGTCATTTAGAACAGAATTATAACAGTTATTATTCATTTCTGTGATAATAATTCGGCAGTTTAATGACGAGAACGTGATACTTACGAGTTCTCATCACAAATTTACAAAAATTCGAATGAAAAAGGAATCTACAAATAAACAACTGCAACTCTAAACCACACTTCACTTACAAAATCAAAACACTTCTGAAGACAGCGCCCCCTCGTCAAATTTAAAATTATCTAAATATTCTTATTTTTATCACTTTAGTTTCGCATTAAAAAAATTTTTTTTACTACTTTTTTTTTAAACGTGTAAAAGATTTAATGCTAGTAATTTCAAATTTATTATAATTTTAATGAAGTAATTAATTTATTTGTAGTTGAGTAGGGATGAAAAATGGAAACTAAATTAATAAGTGCTTTCCCGAAATGGGAGAGAAATCGGAGTATTCCCGACGGAAACGCGTCACGTCTTCACATATAGTAAAGTTGCGCTGAGCGGCACAACTTTATAGTATTATAAGACATATTAGTGCAATATTTAGCTCGTAAATACAAATTAATCTTATTATATGCAAATTTAGATATAATGAAAATTATTTCTATAGATTAATTTGACTCATTATCGCAGATATTAATGCGAATTAGGCTGGCAGTTCTAACGCTCTGTACTGTATTGTGTTACTCGTATATACCGATATAAAACTGGTCATGCGTATTTGTATCTATGAAATTAGTATACTGTAACTATGAGGATCATTATGTACTTAGTAAATTTCTTCATAATTATTTTCGATGCTACTTTTAGCTAGGATCAATGTATCATTAAGACTGGATCAACTGGGCTATGGCCGACAGAAAATTTGTAGAATTTTTTAAAGTTAAAAAGGGGGGGGTGGTCCGTAAATGATTTAAAAATGAAAAAGTATAATCATACAATATTAAAGTAAAGAAAAAAATAGTTTTTTAATTCATTTATTAAGATTGTTAGTCATCATATTATAAGTTATTTCTAGGGGAAAAAAAATCCTACTAACTTTGCCGGGTCATTTTTATGTCTACTCTATATATGCAATCACTATATAGTGACATCAAAATCACGTGACAGTTACAGCCAATTGCCGTGAGGATATAATGAGGCCATGGCTGCCAAAGAAAGTGCAACCGTTCGGTACTGAGAGGCTGCGTTTCTTTATGCAGCGTAAATGAGTTCACGAGCAGCTATCGCTACACGTCGCTGCATCATAGTTTAGAAACGCTTTCCGCTCGAGCGAAACACGGACGTCATAATCTATCCTTTAATTCTAGTTACAGCCGAAAATAGTGCTTTAGTTAAAGAACTACAATATTTAAATAGAGATATAAAGAATCGAGCATTTATCTTTCCATAAATGTGAACAAAGTAAAGAGATAAAAGATATATAATTATATTTAAAATATAGTATTTTCTTATTCTTTAGATAACTTTCAGAGTCATTTCATAAAATTTAATCCTTCTTAATCTTTCCATAATATTTTTATCAACAGTCACTTCGACTTTTTTATTTTTACAGCATAATATCGTATTATACACACAAGCGTCCATTTTGCTTTACACGTGTAGCGGACGTAAAAGCTGCTTTATCTTCGCTGCAGCGACCTCTTGCAGCAAACGTTTAGAAACGGTTCGCTACATTGCAGCGCTGCATTTAGAAACGGGTTTCATAGGGTTCGCTGTAAAGCGCTTCTCGAGTGCTGCATAAAGAAACGCGGCCAGACGGACTTTAAGCGCACAGATACCTTCCAAATAATTATCGCGCAGGCGGTTGCATATGAGGGAACGAACGTGCTTGGAAAGGAGGAGGGAGTCGCGAGCAGGGGCGGATCTACATAGACTAATAGGGTTTAAGCCCTAAGTCTCCAAGTGTCAAGGCCCACAAAAATTGAATTACCATAAATTTTCAATACTTTTTCATTAACAATGAGCACTTATCGTATAGTAAAAAATAGTTAATATTAATGATAATTTATAGTATTATTTGTATTAACAAAAAATAAGACCCCATTAGACTTCAATAAGTCCTAGGCCCCGAAAAACCTATTGGTCACGAGACAACGCACCGGAATTAACGCACTCCACTACGCATTTAACCATAAAACAAATATTTATTTTTCAAGAAACTAAAAATTACAAAGAAAAATAGACGTAGAGTGTCTGAGTACCTCCGAAACAGCATACTATTGGCCAGAGAAGCCAGTTTTATTGGTACCTTCACCTTCCTGTATACATCGATATACGGATTTGCTTGACAATTTGATCCTTGCAGCAAATACGAAGTATAGTAAGATCCCGTCAATAGATAGAACTTATCGCTTCGTGTCAACGAGATGCCCAACCGTGTTAATTAATCCTTCTACTGGAAAACATTATGTAGGATTTTTGTACCAATTTCTGCAATTGGTTTATGCGCTTGGAATCTTTATAAATGCAATTTTGTGGCAATTTTGCAACAACTGCCGTAAAATGCTAATTTTTTTTTCTTTTTTACAAATTCTTAAAAGCTTGTGGCTCCGATGGCAATATAAATCATTAATTATTTTCTTTCCAAATTTTTTAATCGTACAAAAGAATAAAATTGTTTTCAGTATTTGATCTTAATGTCTTTTTGGTTTATATAAAGTGTTTTTTATTGATCGATTTGTATACAATTAAGTAATATTCGTCCAGTTAAAATTTTAAAAAATTGTAAATATTTTATAGTTGCAACTCTCCATCTTTTGGATTTTGGTTTACTTTAATGGAATACGACAATGCAACACTGGGTGATCTGCCACAGACGGTGCCTGTTGTGAAGAATATCTTACCCCTATTTAAGTGTTAGACATGTGAAGAAAACTGGAAAACTCTATATGGCCAGCTCATTAATATGTCGGCCCCCTTCCCTCACTACCCTGCTTCCATTGTGGGCCTGGCCGAATTCATAATGGGCTTGCTAAAAGAGACTCTTTTAGTGCCTACGGGGCGGAGTTAAACAAAAATCAAAACTCTGGCCTTTATACCGAAACTAAAATAAAATTAAAATTAAAACAATGCTTTTAAATGTTTAAAAGTTATTTTCAAATTGTATCAATAAATCAAATTAATTTTCCAATTTACGTTATTTGTGCGCGAGAATAACAGAACATTTTGCTTTCAATATATACACAGATTGCACGTCAAAATCTTCCTAGGGCAGCCTCTGGAAAAAGTTTTCTTTCCAATTCGGCCCGGGAGCAAAAACTGTTGGCCACCCCTGGTCTAGTGTAATCTTCGTTTGCATGCGTGTCTATTGTCAGTTTTTTTTACTCTTTCCGCTCTATGGGCATTAGGAGGGACTCTGTTAGGAAACCCATTATGAGTTCGGCCCGGCCCACAATGGGGAATCCCTGGGGATTTTTCGACCCGTCCAGATTCACCATTATGAGTTCGGCCCGGCCCACAATGGGGAATCCCTGGGGATTTTTCGACCCGTCCAGATTCACCATTATGAGTTCGGCCCGGCCCACAATGGGGAATCCATGAGGATTTTTCGATCCCGGGTCCCCCAGAGCGGTAGGTTGCCAGTTTGACCACTCGGCCATCAACGCTTTTGTTACATTTCGGTGTTACTTCACTGTAATATTAATCTGCATAAATTATGTCATTTTAGATTCACTTAGTCCAAAATACATTATCCATTGAATTATCTTGGTGGTATTTTCATATTTTGAAATTTTAATAAAAATTCGAAGTAAATATGATGCAAGTTTGATAACGTTCTTGGCTCATTTCCAAATATGTTACGTTACGTGACTGCTGGGTCTCCAAGATGACTTCGTGGGAAGTAGCTAATCCCTGTTGCTCTTCTTTTGCTCACATCGCCATACTTTCTCTAGCCAATAGTGATAAACTCTTTGCGAGGTGGATACCTCAGTAATGATTACACCATCTATTTTGTCACAAATCTCGTAAACACGTCATAACTGTTTCTAAAATACCATATATAGCATGTAACGTATACTCAATCTCAAAATTAGTGAGAAAAGCGGGGTTTTTTAAAAATAGTAGCAAATAGTGAATCACTAGGGGCCCTGAATAAGTAAATGTCTTATTGTGTGATCATCAGATCAATTTTTAATGAAATAGTATATTCAGGGGTATCCATGATTCGATGAGTCTTTGATACTGAACTTTTCATTACACTAATATTCAAAATATCTAATTATTTTGCAATATTTTAAACTGATTTCTTAATTAAAAAACCATAATTAATTATTATTATTATTTATGCTGAGCTATTATCTATACATAATACAAAACCAGCTAAAACAATTATCCTAACTAACAGTCACTTCGACTTTTTTATTTTTACAGCATAATATCGTATTACACACACAAGCGTCCATTTTGCTTTACACGTGTAGCGGACGTAAAAGCTGCTTTATCTTCGCTGCAGCGACCTCTTGCAGCAAACGTTTAGAAACGGTTCGCTACATTGCAGCGNTTATTATTATTTATGCTGAGCTATTATCTATACATAATACAAAACCAGCTAAAACAATTATCCTAACTATCATTGTCTTTTTTACCATTTAACATAATTTGAGACTTACCACCCACATTTACTTCCTTATTATTTCAAAATTGATTTTGTTTCTAGTTGATGACTATAATTGCATTATACTTTCTTCATGTATTAAAATATTTGTATCATCAATAAGATTCACATGACTCTTTAGTTTCAGCATAGACATTGCCTATACTAATAAGCTAAACTTTATATATCTCATGGACAATACTAAAACACACAATAATAAGTGTAAGTTTGAGCTTTTCAGTTTAGGCAGTCCTTTTGTACATTTCTGGCTGATAAATATACATCATGCTAGTATCGATGACACTTTCCATTGGTTTTTGTTTCAGTAATAGCAACACCATTCATAAAAATTATTTATTTATTTAACAGCAACTCTTTTGTACATATATTTAGTAATGTATTATGCCCAAAAGTTTGTGACTGCCTGTATAAGTGTAGTCTACATACTGTATATACAAACTTAGAAGTTTGATCTGGTTTATAGAAACAGTATATACTGTACAAAATTACCTTTTCAAAATGAATCAGTTAATAAAATAATTAAAATATAGATATTGAAAAACAAATTGTCAATATTTATTTGAGTAAATGTCATAAGCTATGTGTAATTATAATATTTTTATTGTTTTTTTATTAGTCAAAAGGCATTGTCTCGAAAAAATGTTAAATTCAAAAACAAGTATTAGATTTTAAGAATTATGTTTGTATGTTCAATATTGAATTTAATCTGTTTCTTTCATTCAATGCTACAAATTTATGAATTTATAATCTAATTAAATTCTTGTTTATGCCTCAATAAGAATGTTCTTTTCTCAAACTGATACTTTAAGTAAAATAATGGAGATTTGATCTTTGACTTTTCAAGCTATGCAACAATAGATTTTGTTATTTAGCTCAACAAATCTAAAAAAAAGGGAATGCATTAATTTATTGTATTTAAAAATTAAAAAATTAATTGTATTTATTTTTAAATCATAAAGAAACTAACAACAACACAATTTAAAAATAAAATTTATAAAATTACATATTTGAAAAATTCTATCCATTCTTTTTCTGAACCATTGTATTTTTAATGCAAATATTAATCAACTAGATTTAAAAAATCTAAACAATTTTCTGGAAACTTTTTTAAGTTTTTTTAAATAAATTTTATGAGCTAAAATCCTCTTAATGTGACATAATTTTGCTCTTCCAATCTGCACTTCCAAACTCTTTCAGACCAAGCAGATTATACAACATAATCAATGCTTCAAATCACTTTTATTAATGTTTGGAATTACAGTTTAAGAGTTATTAAACTGTCAAAATTGTATATTTTAACAAAAATATAACAAGAAACCTGATTTCTTGCACTTAAAAAAGTTCTATCTTTCAATACATCTATTCTTTACATCTAGTATTTTGATCAACTAACTTACAGGCAAAAATTAATTTCATTTTAATTCAAAATTTAAGAACTATTGAGGTAAGTTAAGTAAGGTAGTCTGTCCTTGCGGTAAGTAAATGACATTTCGAGATCGTGACAACTGGTAGGCAATGTCTTCAGCTGCTTCTAGACGTCTCAATTCCACCAAGGCTTCTCCGGCATCTCCAAATGCCTTTGCCAACAGGGATGCAGCTTGTGAATCACCTTCTGCTGATATTACTGTGGCTTGTTTGTGTTGCTCTGCCTATAATTTATAGTTTCATTGGAAAATAAATAAATAAAGAAAATAGGCATTTTTCTAATTTACATTTAAGATATTAAGCATAATTTGACTCACTTTCTCTACAAGAAATCTTGCTTTTTCTGCTTCCTGCTGTGCTACCTGTTTCATTTCTACAGCCAGAGTAAACTCCTTTCCAAAAGTCAAATGTGTCTGAAATTTTCAAGTAAGAAAATGTTTATTATAAGAATGAAATGTTTTCAACTATTTATTATACATTCTAATTTTAAAATAGACCAATTTTTCAACATACAATTGAAATGTCATCTAATATTAAACCAAACTGAGATGCTCTATCGGTTAATTCTTCTGACACTTTTTGCGATACCACTTCTCGTTGAGTAATTAATTCGCTAGCATCAAATTGTGCCTAGTAAAGAAAAGAATTGAGATTTGTTTGTTAATAATACATTAAAAAAATTAAACTGATAGTATAAAATTAACTATTACTTACTACTACAGCTTTCAGGACTTCATTAGTAATAGATGGCAGAACTCTTTCATCATAATCGATTCCCAATGTTGTAAATAATTTTGGCAACTGATCCGCGACAGGTCTAAACAATATTCTCAGGGTGATATTAACATTTTGTAAATCTATTTGAGAATAAAAATAATGAAAAATGTGCATAAAAACATGTGAAAAGAGTGAAAAAATATAATAAATTTTGTTATATTTGTTTAATAGTATTTTTCATGTATTCTAGACTATTTTAATTCTAGAACTAAATATATTTTTGCTATGAAAATATAAAATTGTTTACCTTTACTTCCAGTAATAACAGGAATATTTCTAGGTCTTGAACGAATGTCATATATAATTGGTTTCTGCACCCAGGGAATTAGAAAATGAGTTCCTTCACCGACAACACGTTGTTTTATTCCAGTAAAACGATCAAATATTACAGCTCTATGTCCTCCATCCACTAAAAAGACATTTTAAAATTAAAATAATGTTATATTTTCATAAATACAAAACTTCTATATATTAAAATATTAATATTTTATTATTAAGCTTAACTGATCAATTATTTATTAACAATTACAAGTTTATTACATTTTTTTGCAGATAAATAAGAAAGACCTTTCAATAAGACTCATAAAGTAAGAATAAGAATAATATTAGTAATAAAATAATTTTAACAATACATCTGTCAAGAAAGCTCCTCAAATGTATATTCAATTCAAATTATTTGAAGCAAAATCTTATTAGAATTTTCAAGAGCTTTCAGATATGTTTATCATCAGTTCAGGAATAACTAGAGGAAAAAAAAAAATGAAGTCATTATATTTCTGCTTACTTCTTTAGTAATCTCTCAATCTTTTCTCTAACTGTCCTATGATGATAGAGAATATAGCTAGAGGGCTTGAAATCTTAAACTTTTAGGCTAATTCCCTATCATTTTTGTACTAAGAAAAGCACTTTGAACTTAACTAAATAGTTTCTTAATGTATGCAGCAAAGTTAAAATATTTTGACATATAATTTTTTAAGCTTTAAAGATATTTGATAATGATATGAAAAACATAAAAAAAGATTTTTTCAGAACTATTAAAACAAAATATTATAAAAACAAAACTATTTTCAGATCAATGTTTGCTAAAATTTGAAATTTTATTACACTATTTTTAAGTTACATAAAAATTAATTAAAGTGAATTTGATATTAGAGATATGCGATACATAAAATCATAGCATCTGCCTATTTCAGTATTAAATTTACTGTAATTACTTTCTATAATAGCTTAAACTAAACTTTGAAGTATGAAAGTAGCTACAAAAAATATTCTAAATACATTTTCAGGTATTTTTTAGACTAAATTTTAAAAATGCCTGAAAATTTTCCTGAGAAGTTACATCAAAATTTATCTTTATTGTTCTGTAAGTTTCATCCTAACACCTTACAAAGCACTTACAACTTATTCAAAACAGTTTATCCGTATACAGTTTTTATGAAATCAAATTATTAAAATTTTATTTGTAAAAATTATTTTTTATTATAAAATGGCGGAAAGCTTAATTTTGAGATGAGTTTTATATTTTAAAAAATTGTAAATATTTTATAGTTGCAACTCTCCATCTTTTGGATTTTGGTTTACTTTAATGGAATACGACAATGCAACACTGGGTGATCTGCCACAGACGGTGCCTGTTGTGAAGAATATCTTACCCCTATTTAAGTGTTAGACATGTGAAGAAAACTGGAAAACTCTATATGGCCAGCTCATTAATATGTCGGCCCCCTTCCCTCACTACCCTGCTTCCATTGTGGGCCTGGCCGAATTCATAATGGGCTTGCTAAAAGAGACTCTTTTAGTGCCTACGGGGCGGAGTTAAACAAAAATCAAAACTCTGGCCTTTATACCGAAACTAAAATAAAATTAAAATTAAAACAATGCTTTTAAATGTTTAAAAGTTATTTTCAAATTGTATCAATAAATCAAATTAATTTTCCAATTTACGTTATTTGTGCGCGAGAATAACAGAACATTTTGCTTTCAATATATACACAGATTGCACGTCAAAATCTTCCTAGGGCAGCCTCTGGAAAAAGTTTTCTTTCCAATTCGGCCCGGGAGCAAAAACTGTTGGCCACCCCTGGTCTAGTGTAATCTTCGTTTGCATGCGTGTCTATTGTCAGTTTTTTTTACTCTTTCCGCTCTATGGGCATTAGGAGGGACTCTGTTAGGAAACCCATTATGAGTTCGGCCCGGCCCACAATGGGGAATCCCTGGGGATTTTTCGACCCGTCCAGATTCACCATTATGAGTTCGGCCCGGCCCACAATGGGGAATCCATGAGGATTTTTCGATCCCGGGTCCCCCAGAGCGGTAGGTTGCCAGTTTGACCACTCGGCCATCAACGCTTTTGTTACATTTCGGTGTTACTTCACTGTAATATTAATCTGCATAAATTATGTCATTTTAGATTCACTTAGTCCAAAATACATTATCCATTGAATTATCTTGGTGGTATTTTCATATTTTGAAATTTTAATAAAAATTCGAAGTAAATATGATGCAAGTTTGATAACGTTCTTGGCTCATTTCCAAATATGTTACGTTACGTGACTGCTGGGTCTCCAAGATGACTTCGTGGGAAGTAGCTAATCCCTGTTGCTCTTCTTTTGCTCACATCGCCATACTTTCTCTAGCCAATAGTGATAAACTCTTTGCGAGGTGGNACATACATTCATTTTTATATATATAGATTACATATAGTCTATATGTTTGGATGTTAAAATGGCAATACTGCACTATCCAGACATTATCCAAGATACAGCATTGCCACCAAACAAGTTTCAGTAGAGCATTTATTTTCTGCTCTTAAAATTATTAAATATTATTTAAGAGCTTCAGTAAATGCTGACTTAATAAAAGTATTTTTTTCTTGTAAGGAGTAATTCAGTTTATAACAGAGATGAAAAATAATAAATTAATCAGCATGGCAAAATAAGCAACCTTTTCTTTATCTTTAATGTATCTGTATACTGATATATTATCCAATATACAGATATACTCATATATTATGTACAACATTTTTATTAAACTAATTTGTGTATGAAAGTTATTCATACATGCTTACCAAATACCATTGCCATCACCAAACAAGTCAATAAATGTGAATTTATATATTCAGTAGATGTGTCAAATTTTAATGTTTAATTAGTTTTTTAAAATCGTTTTATTTTGCATTTTTAAAAAATAATCAGAATCATCATCGTTATTACTTTCCTGACAGTTATACAGTAAGGCCTCTACTGTATAACTGTACAGTACAGTACAAAGGAAAAGAATGACAATCAGTCAAAAAATGACTTTCCCAGATTTTTACTCCTTTGGACTCGTGAAGCCTTGAAATGTAGAGAAGTGCAAAAGCATTCAGGGTTTTATCTGTAAATGCAAATGTTAGAATGTGTACCAACCGATTTAGTTCAACCATTTTGAAGCTTAATAACTCCGGTGTTAATTAAACCATCTGACTCTGATTCAAAATTGTGCTTCCCATACAGTCTAACATTTGTACATATAGAAAAAAACCCCCGAATTTTTTGCATATCTCGACATTTCGAGGTGTCCTGAGTCCAAAAATGCAAAAATTTGGGGTGGGATCATTTTTGACCGATTGCTACACTTTTCCTTTGTTATATATAACAGCCAAAAAAGTAAAAATTATCAAATACGTATTTATATATTGACTATATCATCACTTACAGGACTATTTTAGCTTTGGAATAAAAAAGTTTCTACATTCTGTCTTTATTAGAACTATATTTATTGAAGCTTATATTCTGAGATCACATGATAAAGTCAGAATTTTCAGGCCTACCTTATTAACAAGTCCGCCCCTGGTCAAAGTCGTAGTAGTGTAAAAATCTACCAACTCCACAGCACTGTCTATATGCATAGTACTCTATACCTTATAGATTTGTCTATCACACTTTATAATGTTCACTTAACAATGTCTTTCTCAAATCTTATCGCAATTGTGGTGCATACCTGTATTACTTTTCTTACAACAAAATGATTCGGGTTCAAATGTTGAGGTTATTAATTCCTTTCATAATTTTAAACTGCACTTACCATTATATAATGCTGTGTTCACAACTCCTCCAGCAATTGCCAGACCAATGCCAAGTTTTCCAATGTTGGTAAAAAATTGCGCTGCTGCCATCTTCTAAGATTAAAAATTATATTTGAATTTTATTATAAAAGTATTTATTATTAAATATTTAATTATTCTTTAACTTATTATGCTTTGTATAATGATTTTAAATCAAGTTTTAAAATAAGCAATTAATCCTTATAGAGGTAAATTCATTTAAAGATTTTTTTCTTTGTAATTAGTGAGGTTGTGGCTGAAATTTTCAACGAGAAAACGTGTATGTCGGACGTTCAGTGTTACCTTCCTGTAAGCGTAGAAGTTTGACAATGGCATTTGGAATGCAGTGGGATTACGCTTGACATTACAAATGCTATTGTCAAACTTCTAATCTTAAGGAACATGGTGCTGAATGTCCAACGTACATGTTTTTGCATTGAAAATGCTGACCACAACCTTGCTATTATGATGTTACTTTCAAGTTTCCGTGTAAAAGTAATATCATAATTACTATTCATTTAAATATTGAAGAAAGTCAAGATATAAATATTAATTAAATACATATATATATAATACTAAATTTATGGCACAATACATTTAAGACCCTTGACTGTATATGGGCCACAGAAAAAATCACGAAGTGTTACGATGTCTGAATTATGAAGCTCTGAATTAAATTTGAATGTGGATCCACACAACAAGAAACTAATAATTTACTACGTACCTATCCGAATGATTTACATACAACTAATCTTTTATATACTAGTGTATTGATTAAGATAATGATTTTAAACCATTCACAATATCTCAAAGTATTTTAAGATTCCTGATATTCTCAGAGCCTACTCCAAGGATATCAGGGTATACCTGATAAATTTTTAACTTTAAATAAATTATTGGCTATCAAGCACATCACATATATCAAAGTGAGCCAGTTAGAGTCGATTTGAAAATGCTTACTGATTGGTTGGTTGATAGCAGTGAATGGTGTCATCAGTATTTGGTCAATATCTCTATAGCCCACTTTTGAATATTGGTAAGCCTGGTAACATGTAAATTATAAGTAGTGTTGAATGACAACTGGTCTCAGCAGTTGAATCAGTAAGTATTTCCGCACAAACTCTTAAGGCTGGTTTACACTGCCATTTTGTAATATCCAAAAATGATTTGATGATGTTCCAGATGTTTACACAATGGAACAAAACGTGTTATCGCACCTCTTGTTCTTTATATTGAAAAGGCTTTCCACCTGTAGAACTCTTTACATGCATCCTTCATTCCTGATAGTAATCTTTCTATATTAAAGACTGCCTTTCATGGTTTGTGCTATTGGCTATAGGTGTGTACATAGAGCCATTTTGGATGGCATCTATTGATGGAAACTAAAATGGATTTTACAGAAACAATACTGAAGATCTGTAAAGAAGACAACAGTTCCTTTTCTTTGCTGGGANCCCCGAATTTTTTGCATATCTCGACATTTCGAGGTGTCCTGAGTCCAAAAATGCAAAAATTTGGGGTGGGATCATTTTTGACCGATTGCTACACTTTTCCTTTGTTATATATAACAGCCAAAAAAGTAAAAATTATCAAATACGTATTTATATATTGACTATATCATCACTTACAGGACTATTTTAGCTTTGGAATAAAAAAGTTTCTACATTCTGTCTTTATTAGAACTATATTTATTGAAGCTTATATTCTGAGATCACATGATAAAGTCAGAATTTTCAGGCCTACCTTATTAACAAGTCCGCCCCTGGTCAAAGTCGTAGTAGTGTAAAAATCTACCAACTCCACAGCACTGTCTATATGCATAGTACTCTATACCTTATAGATTTGTCTATCACACTTTATAATGTTCACTTAACAATGTCTTTCTCAAATCTTATCGCAATTGTGGTGCATACCTGTATTACTTTTCTTACAACAAAATGATTCGGGTTCAAATGTTGAGGTTATTAATTCCTTTCATAATTTTAAACTGCACTTACCATTATATAATGCTGTGTTCACAACTCCTCCAGCAATTGCCAGACCAATGCCAAGTTTTCCAATGTTGGTAAAAAATTGCGCTGCTGCCATCTTCTAAGATTAAAAATTATATTTGAATTTTATTATAAAAGTATTTATTATTAAATATTTAATTATTCTTTAACTTATTATGCTTTGTATAATGATTTTAAATCAAGTTTTAAAATAAGCAATTAATCCTTATAGAGGTAAATTCATTTAAAGATTTTTTTCTTTGTAATTAGTGAGGTTGTGGCTGAAATTTTCAACGAGAAAACGTGTATGTCGGACGTTCAGTGTTACCTTCCTGTAAGCGTAGAAGTTTGACAATGGCATTTGGAATGCAGTGGGATTACGCTTGACATTACAAATGCTATTGTCAAACTTCTAATCTTAAGGAACATGGTGCTGAATGTCCAACGTACATGTTTTTGCATTGAAAATGCTGACCACAACCTTGCTATTATGATGTTACTTTCAAGTTTCCGTGTAAAAGTAATATCATAATTACTATTCATTTAAATATTGAAGAAAGTCAAGATATAAATATTAATTAAATACATATATATATAATACTAAATTTATGGCACAATACATTTAAGACCCTTGACTGTATATGGGCCACAGAAAAAATCACGAAGTGTTACGATGTCTGAATTATGAAGCTCTGAATTAAATTTGAATGTGGATCCACACAACAAGAAACTAATAATTTACTACGTACCTATCCGAATGATTTACATACAACTAATCTTTTATATACTAGTGTATTGATTAAGATAATGATTTTAAACCATTCACAATATCTCAAAGTATTTTAAGATTCCTGATATTCTCAGAGCCTACTCCAAGGATATCAGGGTATACCTGATAAATTTTTAACTTTAAATAAATTATTGGCTATCAAGCACATCACATATATCAAAGTGAGCCAGTTAGAGTCGATTTGAAAATGCTTACTGATTGGTTGGTTGATAGCAGTGAATGGTGTCATCAGTATTTGGTCAATATCTCTATAGCCCACTTTTGAATATTGGTAAGCCTGGTAACATGTAAATTATAAGTAGTGTTGAATGACAACTGGTCTCAGCAGTTGAATCAGTAAGTATTTCCGCACAAACTCTTAAGGCTGGTTTACACTGCCATTTTGTAATATCCAAAAATGATTTGATGATGTTCCAGATGTTTACACAATGGAACAAAACGTGTTATCGCACCTCTTGTTCTTTATATTGAAAAGGCTTTCCACCTGTAGAACTCTTTACATGCATCCTTCATTCCTGATAGTAATCTTTCTATATTAAAGACTGCCTTTCATGGTTTGTGCTATTGGCTATAGGTGTGTACATAGAGCCATTTTGGATGGCATCTATTGATGGAAACTAAAATGGATTTTACAGAAACAATACTGAAGATCTGTAAAGAAGACAACAGTTCCTTTTCTTTGCTGGGAAAACCTTTCTTCTCCAACTATTTGATAGATGCCACCCAAAAAGACTTTAAGTACAGCACATACCCAAAATGAAAGTCCTTAATATAGAAAGATTACTGTAGAGAATGAAGGAATTCCCAAAAAGTTCTAGAGGTAGAAAACTTTTACATCCTGTGCTAGAACACAACTTTCAAGTAGTTCCAAGTATGCACAACAGCATTCATTTCTTGAGAGTGGTAAGAATATGATCTAACATGCAATTCCAATTTCAATATCAGTCTGAAAATGCAATGAGCAAAGTGTCTGACAGATTAGATTTTCTTCGAGAGAGTTGCATCTCATCACACCAAGTTCATTCCAACAAAGGAAATGCGTATTGCAGTTCATTGGTTGTATCATGTAAATCTGCCTTTAGAATGTCAGCTAAGAAAAGCAAGCTGAAAACACCAGAACGAAGAAATGTCGGAAAAATGTTTTGCAATCAAATTATTGAAAAATTTCATTAATGTCTAATTTGATTTATTATTTGATCAATAATTATAATTCAGAGCATTTTAAGATATTATGTTAATAAATGTTACATCAGTTTCCAGCATAATTTATGTAAATTTATTTTGTATAAGTACAGAAGAATCCCATTTCAACAGATTGCTCAGGCCACCAAAAATCATCCGTTGTTCTGAGAATCCGCTATATTGCAAACAATGGATTTCCAAACAGCCAAGAAAATATCCATTATTTGAAAAAATTTTCGTTTTTTACCCCCATATATAAGAAATACTAGTACTTGAAATTATTCAGTCTCGAGAGCTCTATTCTTTATCCTGTAGAAACATGTGTTTGTAACATACGTGTATATTATGCCATGCGTGTGAATGGCAAAGCTGATCAAAACTGTACATACTGTAAGCATAAAAAGAGGAAAATTACATATTATCATTAGCACTATGTTTGACTTTACAATTTGTTAAAAAATCTTGTCCATCTTGGTTTCTTTCGATGCCACTTTTCTATCTATAAAATACAATACCACTTGATATTAGCAATGTCATGCACAGTACAGTCTGTTTGTTTCTAAGAAGCTAATAATTATTTCATTACTTTTATTGAACATTTTCCCCCTTATTTTACTCTAAAAACATTGCAAATGTACATACATAATCTTGTTGAATTAAATTTCTGCAGATGTATATAATGCATTTGTAATTGTTTTACACAGAGGACACTAAAGACAGTAAACTAGGCTAAGATTCAAAATACTCAAAATCTACTGTCATTCTGATGAACAAAGGAAGAAAATACAAAAGGAAGCATTTTCTCAGGCTTAATTAAACCTTTAGGAATCCAAGAAAAAAGTTACAACACACATGCATTTAGAAACAAGTTTCTGAGGATTTCATGTAAAGTGCTTATCGAGCACTAGATAAAAAAATGCACCCCTTGCCTCAACCGACACTTTCGGGACATTCCAATTTTCAACTCTGACTCAGCGCTGATCTCAACATTTGTTAAAATTCATTCCTTTTTTCAACGTTGAGGTAGCGCTGTTGTCAGCATTGACTCAACATACTCAGCACTCAACAGATATGTTGACTGCTACTTTCCAATGAATTGTGGGTAATTGGTAAGACATTTGAATGGAATCCATCTTGCTGAGAATGGAATTACGGGAACTAAGCACTTCGTTGATGTCAAATTGTTGACTTCAACGCTCAACACTCGCGTTGAAAATTGGAATGTCCCGTTTGCTCGTAGTTGCTTGCACCAAAGAGCCCTCACTCTTAGCAGAGCAACACGAATCCCAATTCCGTGCAACCTGGAACTAGGCTGCTTTTGAGGGGGGTCATATCTCCTAAAGGGTCACATGCAGAGATATGATTCCTTTGACTTTTCGGTTAAAGTCCAGATACTTAGACTGTCATGGCAGCTCATGTCTGATTCCAGCAAACAGTGGGGATGCACGTTCTAACCTAACCTAACCTATTCTAATAATTTGATTGATAATAATTATGTTAATTTATTAGAATAGGTTAGGTTAGGTTAGAACGTGCGTCCCCACTGTTTCCTTTCTTTTGTTTGCTGGAATCAGAGATGAGCCGCCATGACAGTCTACGTATCTGGACTTTAACCGACTTTTCTGCTCCTATGGATATGGTCTAAAGCTCTGATAAGATCCAGTCTCATTCAGGATGTAACTGTACCCAAATATATATAAATTTTATTATCTTTCGTCCCAAAGTAGTTTTAACCTACAAAATCACATTCTGATACGAGTTAATTGCTTTTATTTATCGATTCTTAGCCCTAAAAGTATATGAAGTGCATCATGTTTTCGTGTATATAATTTACATCAGAACCAATAACTGTTGTACTTTTATTAATTACTACAATGTTATTAAATACAAAAATTTTACTGTAATTAAATATATTAAATATTTAAAACTTTACTTACGATTCAGTAATAAAGACTTAAAATTGAATCAAACCAAACACAGTGTACTCGATGCGTTTGCTATCACGTGTAACAAATTCTGTACTCTTTATTTACAAATATAGACAAAATATAGCACAAAATAATTATTTTATTTAAATTAAATTAAAAGTTTACTTTAGTTTTAAATATAATTAATTATTTTAAGAATTAATAAAGTATTTAAAAAATATTTTACTAATAAATCAATTTAAGTTATAATAATTTATAATTAATTTTGAAAAAAATGGCAGCTCGTTCCAGAAAAATAATTATTTCCATTTATTTTTTAATACTTATCATTCAGTATTAATTATATTTTGATTCTAATAGCAATATTTTATAAAAAGATTTAATCTTATAATTATATTATAAAATTAAACCCGTCCATTGCCATACGACCGCACCCATATTAACCTGCGGCCGGATGGCCTAGCGTTCAAGGTGGCAGCTTACCCTCTGGGGGACCTGGGTTCGAATCCGAGTGGGTCGAAAAATTCCCAAGAATTCTTCGAGGGATGGTCCGTTCGGATATGTCGGGCCCCGTCCCTCACCACCCGGCAGCCCCATTGTGGGCCTGGCCTAACCCATAATGGGCTTGCAAAAAGAGGCCCTGTTAGTGCCCACAGGGCAAAAAGAGTTAAAAAAAATACCCATATTATCCTAACCCAGCGGTTCCCAAAGTGTGCACTGCGGCTTCCTCACAGGGCCGCCACGAAATGTTATGAAACAGGAGTGGCCAACTTTTGTGTACATAAGATCTACTTTTTATATTAAAAATGTGTCGGGAGCGACTTGTTGTAGTAGGCATAGTCTAAATGGCAAGGGAGAGGTGTAAAATACTGTACATACCAGTGGCGTGCCGTGACATTTGATGATAGGGAAGCTGTGTTTCTGTAAGAAGCCGACTTCCAGGAGCGATCAGTTAATGTATTTAAATGTATTTTTAATAGATTATTTATCTGACGTAATTAATAAATAGTTATTAATAAAGTTCAATATAATTACCTCTGTTATTAGATTCAATAGATTCCCTATGCCCTCTAAATGCCGATTCTTGCTTTGATATAACATATAACATCTATTAATTTAAATATATCTATTAACCGTAACTATCTCGTTATAATTTTCAACATTTATTTTATATTATTTACTAATGTTAAACTCTATTCCGCTTCGATTTCCAAATTGCTCCAAATACAAAAGAATCGACGATTTTTCGTGTCTTTTGCCAACTAAATTGTCAAAGCCATTCTTATTCCACACACCAATTTCACTTGAAAATAGTAGGCAAAGCCAACTAAACAATATTTGCATTTTTATGCATTTACAGAGCCATTTTATGGCGAAAATGTCGAACAATTTTTTTTTATTGAAGTGTTTATATTTAACTTAGGCATTGGCCTTTCTCTTTTAATAATGTTTTCTTTTTCATTATATGATCTCGAGCCAAAACTTTTTTAAAATAAATTTTCAATATCGCAATTACATTCCGAATCGCTAGCAACGATATAAGTGCTATTATTATTATATATTATGAAATAAAATGTGTGGTGGATTTACATACCCAGTATAAAGTAATAGCTCCCTACGAGTGGAATCAGAGACGGTCCTGCTAGGTGTGCGGCGCGTGCATGCAAGCGGGCTGCTAAATCCCGAGGGTGCCGATACAGGTTAATGTCAAATGTCACATCACTAGTATATCTCAAAGGATGCGACAGGGTTGTTGTACATTTTAAACGTTTCTCACCATAGCTGTAAAAATCTAAATATGTTAAACTTAATAGATTGTCCGTCGTTTGGTTTCTAACTAATTCGTTTTAGGACCAGGGTCCAGGGAAATTTCTAAAATTTACAACTTTTCGGTCACTCTCGTTGAACTGGAAAAATTTCTGTTTATATTACGTCTAATATTACGAAGAAATCAGTCCCCCACTGTACTCGGCTAGAGATTGGGTCGGTTAAGCTTTTAAATAATATTCCGGCTCTTTCATCAGGGTTTTGTTTACGTCCCCAATTCCCTAATCGCTTAATTATTTAACTACTTCTTAAGTAGAAATCGGTTACTTTGTACTCGAATATTTGTAGTCTTGGGAAAAAAGTGGAAAGACAAATTTTTACGACAACGAATACATAAATCGTAAATTTAAGGAAAATAAATTCTAGAGATTTTTCTGTACCTCGTGCATCTCTCTCGTTCGTTAAATTTAGTTGTAAATGATGATGTCAAAGTAACATTATACACGAATTTTACACGTTTTTTTTCTGCATCTCCTTAAAGATGGGATATACGAAATCGTAATATCACGGGTATAAAGACCAGTTACTCGTAATACTCATAAAAGACCTCCTCGAAGGCATTATTCCCCGCGTAACGATCATCATACAACTACTATTACATGACAATTACGTCGCACTTTACCACGGGGCGATATAGCCCAGAAGCTTATGCTCGACTAGCCGATACAAGACAAGAATATGAAGAGCATACTGATTATAATAAAGAAACAGCACCTGTTAGGAATAAATAATTTAAATAAATCAGATGATTGATAAAAAAAAAACAAAATAGTTTAATATGACAATAGCATTCGGCGAAATTTAATTTTAAAATAATACTCACTTTTTTAATTCTTGTCCGATCTAACAGAGAGATAGAAGTTTCTCACTTTTTGGGTCGTACATACTTGTGCTTTGTTCCATGTCGTCTACATGAAAATCTAATTCAAATACCTGGAATTAAACATTGTGTTAATTCTTGTTAATGTTTAAAGTCATCAATGTTAATTTATACATTTCTTAATTGTATGCACTTTCTGAACTTCCGTATTTACAAAAAAGTTATAATATATTAAAATATTCATGAATATACTGTAAATATATTAATATATTTAAATTATTCATTTAGTTTCTATGTGCTAATTTCTCATTTTGGCCGTTCATGCGGAAACAAACATTCCATATGAATGTTTTTAAAAGTAAATACATCTAAAACAAAAACATTTATATAGCTATAGACTGGCATATATTTTTAAAATTTGATGTATAGACAATTTAAAAAAAATTCTCATTTAATCTGTCACTTCCTTGAAGCCTTTATATACTTGGTAAACATCTAAGTTTGGCTTTAGGCTATGTAGAGTACATCGACCAAAAAAAAAAACTTTGAGAAAATTACTTCTTTCACAGTTTTTTTTTGCGCTGATTACGAATATATAGGCTATTTTGGCGCATTTAAGTCGTTTTGCAGATATTGCGCCGCAAAATTGCGCATCGCCCATAGAAAACTCCATAGACAGTAGCGCCTCCACAAACAGTGGAGATTCAAACTCAAGGAGTCGGTTAGTTTTTGTACTTTTTAATTTACGACTTGGTACAACAATTGACTAAAATAAAGTATTGTTTACTAGTTTAAAAGGTTTACTTGTGCGATTTATCCCATGTTTACGAAGTAAAAAATGAATACACATTACTTATTCATTGACTATTTTGTAGCCTTGATGAATCGCAGATATCCATTTTTGCTGCAAAACCTTAGCTGAAGGCACTAACTTCTGGCTCTGTTGCATAGTTTCCTTTGCAGAGTGGCACACAATACTTTCGGGGCATTTTTTTAAAACTCTTTCTATACTTTGGGAACTAAGAGGACCTCTTTTAGCAAGCTCACATGACTTTGGTCAGGCCCACAATGGGAAGTCCCAATGGTGTGAGACGGGGCCAACATGTCAGGACAGATCACCGCCTGAAAAATTCCTGGGCTTTTTTCGACCCGTCGGAATTCGATACCGGGTTTCCCACAGCGGTAGTCTGCCACCTTGACCACTCGATCACCTGTCCATTACTTTCGTGGTATATCGTTTATCCTAAACGAGTATTAACTAGACAATATACTAAAGTGAATAAATAAATAAAAGTAAAACCAGTGCGAAATACATGATTGAAAGAAAACAGAGTCCATACATCTATCATTAAAATGATTGTTCAAAAGGACCGCTAATAGTGAAGACATGAGAAATCTCTACACACGTTTGGACGCTTACACTAGGTAATGTTGATTGAAACACCTTTACCAGATTTGATAGAAATTTTATGTTTTAAAAGACTTTTAAATGTTTATTGCTGACTATGACTGTTTTAACCAAACATATGCTACAAAGCGATTGCAGCACTCGAATTGGCAGAAATATTTATTACGCCATTTTCATAGCATTAGAGTTATTATTAGCAGAGAGATCAGAATATTTATCGACTCTGCTTTTTTTTTAAACTTATTCTGCCCCGTGGGCACTAAGAAATCCTCATTTAACCAGCCCATTATGGATTCGGCAAGGCCCGATGGACGACCATTAATGACGGCCGGTTTGATGAGGGACGGGGCCCGACATATCCGGAAGGACCACCCCGAAAAATTCCTAGGGACTTTTCGACCTGTTCGGATTCGATCCCGGGTTCCCCAGAGTGACTTGATCCGGTTGCTACTCTGCATTTACTAGGCAACACGCCCTCTCTTCCAGTGGAGAGAAATAAAAAAAAATACGATTAAACTTAAAATATTTTACAACGATAATAACAGATTATTTCATAAATTCTAATTACATTAAATTACGATATAAAATATTTTATATAATTACAATTAATTTAAAAAAATGTATAATATACACCACAAAAATAGCCCAAAAATCTTTCCCTCTTTTACGACTCTTCTGTAATTACAATACATAAACAAAATTACTAAAATTCAAAATGGAGACGACCGAAAGAACAATATTATTTGAACGTATACTATATAAAGTAATACACTCGAATTAAATAAAAAAACTATTATTAAGTTTATCGTTTCGAAAATTAAGAGAAGTTTAAAAAGATAACAGACGATCGGAATAAACAAAATGTCGACGAATTTTGAACAACAGAGAGCGCTATCGTTCGTCATCAATTATGGGCGAGTGTGACTCGATTCTTTAGAAAAATTTTTGTAATATATATTCTTCAAATATATATATATAACGTTGCAATTATAAACTTATGCAAAGAAATGTAAATAATGTTTCGAAACTAAAAGTTTCAAAAGGTAAGAGATTCGTAAATAATTCACGATGTAGAAAATTCTGAAAGGATAAATAGGCTTAGCGATTGATAGATCAAATAATAAGAATTTTTATAATAATAATGAATTATTATGTGGAATTTAACGTTAAATGTGCGGATTTTAACGTAAAACACGAAAATCGGATGTATTTTATCTAAAAAAAAGAAAAACAACAAAGTACTTAATCGTCTTGATGGATGTTGATCAGGTGATGATCTTGAAGTACTTTTGTAAATTAATTGTATTTAAAATGCAATTTTGGATAAAAGTAGAAGAATATATCTTATAAATTTTATTTGTGTGGCATAATATATACTATTAAATATATACAAAGTAATATGATTTTAGTTTTGATCACTTTTATGTTGAAAATAAACAAAAAAAAAAAAAAAAATCAAGTTGTTGTTTTCTTATTATTTTCTATCAATGATAAGGATTTGGTACAATTACACTCTTGAATGAGACATGTCGGAACCATAGATTGTACCTGTAGGAGCAAAAATGTCAAAGGAATCATACCTCTGTGTGTGACCTTTCATGGGATATGGCTTCCCCCCTGAAAACAGCCTTCTGGGTTGTGTGCGATTGTAAGTTGTGTGACTGCACTAAGGCTATTACATTTAAAGTGACTATGAGTAGTCCCCCTTGATTGTTTGCAGAGTACACGATGTTATGTAGTTTTAGGGGGAGGCTCGCCCCCCACGGACACTCAGGTGCAAACACCGAAGCACTCTACTACATGTTGTGTGTTGGTTAAGGGTTGCTATTGCTTGCCTTGACTGATGTGGAACGTAGAGAATAGGCAGTATTGTGGTATATGATAAAAACTGATTTTTGTAGATATATGTCTTGCTGAGGGTTATGTGTACAGGTATGGTTCCTTTGACTTTTTTGCACATACAAGGGACTCTACAATTTTGGAGGATGGGAAATCCTTCATTCACATTTTACATCTTACTGATGAATTAATCATTGTGCCTTTAACAATGGGTGAAGTTGTCGATTTTACATTTAGGCAAACCTAGATAATTGCCTAGGGTAGGGATGGCAAACCTAAGGCATGTGCCCAAAGTGGTATGTAAGGAGAAATCATCTGGTATGTAATGTATTGTATGATTTTTATTTATCATTGTTTTTTTTCAATCATCTTTTTGGTATATCAGTAGATCATCCTTTTTTTCAATCAGCATTTTTTTTACATTTATTCTAATTAAAGCATATTCATTTAATTTATTTAAATATCATTATTTGAAGTCTAAATTTTTGGCATGCAGAAACATTGTCAAAGCTAATTATGCTCACTATATTGCATGCAAGCTCAAAAAGGTTTGCCACCTCTAGCCTAGGGTGTCAAGATATGGGGTACAGCCTTACTCATAAACAAAAAAAAGATAGATTGTTAAATCTTTTTTAAAATGTTTATAATGATATTATTTTTATAAATAGCAACATATTTGGGTGTATGCTTGTGTGAGTATGATTATATGTATATAGACAATGCACATGAATATTAAATTTTTTTTGCCTAGAGGCGTCAGATACTCTTGTGCTGACCCTGGTGAAATTTAAATAATGCTAATGTTTTTCACATGTTAATGGACCATCATCAGGTGTGGACAGTTGAAAATTGAATGGCTATACATGCCTGAAGATAACCTGTTAACCATGTTGAAAATGTTAGCATTATTTAAATTCTACTCTTAACAATGGGTGCATTGATTAATTCATCTTCTATCAATAATGCTATCAAAGTCTTGATAGATGTACAATTATACTTTGGATTTTAAATCTGTTAACTTCTTTACATTTATGGTATGAATTGCATCTACTTTTAATTCTTTATGAGCCTAGAAAAAATTAAAAATTGATGATTGATGTATTTCATAGAATGGATGTACCATAAGTAACTTGTATAGTATTTAAATTTTAAATGTCTATATTTCTGTATAGACATTTAAAATTCTATAAAGTCTAATTGTATCTTTTTCTATTAGTAAATATAGTATTGTATTCCAAATTTTATATATTCAAAATTTTAATACTTGTTCTACTAAATGTATTAAATTTTAATATTCTTAAGGTTCTAAAATAATTAAAAGTTGATTTATTTTACAGAATGCATGTAAAATGTATTAAATATAGAGTATAATTGTATGTATGTCAAAGATAAGGTATGAATAGACTTTGGAAATATAGATATAAACTAATAATAAATTACCTTCTCAAAGGAAATTTTAAATAATTATTTGTAAATATTGATTTATGGAGTTGTTATTTGAAAACATTGAATATTATTAATTAATTGTTGAAATTTATGAAATAATTATATTATATAATATAATCAATTATAGTTATTATAAAAGTGTGAATATTATAAAACAGTGGTTCTCAAACTGGGGTTCACAATCCTCTAGGGGACCGTGAAGGAATCACTTCAGGCAAAACAGATGAACCCATTCCATTGAATGTACTGTACATTTGATGACTAAGGTTTACCATTTTCTAAA
The DNA here is from genome assembly GCF_000671375.1 of Centruroides sculpturatus. NCBI lineage: Eukaryota > Metazoa > Arthropoda > Arachnida > Scorpiones > Buthidae > Centruroides > Centruroides sculpturatus. The sequence goes on from NW_019384487.1 coordinate 382,618, forward strand.
TAAATAATTGTTAGTCAAAAAATGATTTGGTAACAGTAGCCTATATGTTAATTGTAGTTAATTTTAAAGAATCCACGAGCAATCTAAAAAATTGTAAAGAGATCGTCACACAAGAAATCCTAAAAAAGTTTGAGAATCACTGTTATAACTGTTATAAAACTAATTTGATTTGCTTAACGATGCGTTTAACATAAATGATTTAATACTAGTGATAGAAATAATTAAACTTTGGATTATTACTAAGACTTGGATTATATTTTTGTTAATTATACATTTTATATTGATTATTAAATTATATTTTAATGATAAGTCAATAATAAATTTAAGTATAATAAATTATAATAAATTTTGTTTTTGACACATTTTTTCAACAATAATGATTAATTTCAACATGAACTATTATTACTGTATAAATTAGTTATTACTGAAGACATATGTCTTTAGTAGTAACTTCATGTAAAATTAATATTTTATGGAAATATACAATCATAAAGTCATAAAATTATTGAAATATGTTTGCAATCTTATTTTGTTCTGTTTATTTTCAGTTTGCTTTTTAAAAATTGATTCTGGTCAAAACTTTTTAGCGGTGACATATCCAGGATTTTGAGAATATGAGTGCTACTCAAGGCAAATTTGGGGTGATCAAGGCAATGCTCCCTGTCATTTTTCAGAGAATGTTACTCAATCACTTTAGAATTACTTTAGATAACTAATCTTACTTAACTGAAGTCAAGTGATATATGTTGTTATATTTATTTTTATTTTAAAGTAACAACTGATTGCTTTGGTATCAAAGGTATAATGTAGCACCATTAGCTCCATAAGCACCCCTGGATACATTCCTGAAGTTAAACTTTGTTTAACCTTTATTATCTTTTAATTATATGTCATCATCCATGACATGGTTTAAATTAAAACACTGATAAAATTTAAATTATTTGTTATATGCAGCAAATATGATATTAATAATTAATTGTTAATTATTATGACAAAAATTTGAAATAAAGTGTTCATTACACAAATGTCTGTATTTTGTGGACAACCACTATGAATCATCTGTAATTCTTTTCACTTTAATTCCATTTACAGTAGAGTCTCGCTAATCCGAACTAATTGGGACCGAGCCCTGTTCGGATTAGCCGAATAATTGAAATAATGCAGAAGCAAGCAGTAAAACAGGTCCAGTTTATATAGATTCAACATCATCAATGATGTTTCTATTTTTGTGTCTAAATACTGTATACATCTGCTGTTTTAATAGGCCATGTCAAACACTGATTTATTAATTTTGTATTGTACAGTATTAATACAGTACTACAATAAAATACAATTTTTTTGTTATGGAATTCTAAATCTTTTTGTACCATTAATACCATTTACATTCAACTGGAAAATACAAAAAATGTATATTTTGCAAGCTAAAAAATTTTCTCTCCACCGACTGAAACATGTTTGAATTAGGTGGATGTTCAGACTAGCAGGACTCTACTGTACTTTGCATTTCTTTATTACCAAGAAAAATATGCAAACTCTCTTTTTATTTTTTTGTTGTTTTATGAGTATAGTAATTTACTGCACAGTAACTTTTCAGTATTTTTCAAATGTGCTCACATTCATAATTTGGCTTTGTTTTCACTCATACATCCAAATACCATAAGTCTTAACAGCATTGTTAAATCTATCCATTAAAGCCAATCAGGCAACACACGCAATATAAATTGTGAACAAACTTGACCTGTTTGCATTTTCTACTTTAAATTTATGTAGTGCTCTGTACGGTTTCTTGGAATTGCCAATTGTCTGTTTTTGAACTGTATGGTGGTAAGCAGTGCTCCTTACAATTTTCACTTTGCAAGCATTTTTTCTTTATTAATCAACTAGAAATTTCCTCATCAAGTATGCCAGAATAATTTTTATTAGAAAGTAGAGATTGAAGCTAACAAGTTTGTTAGATTTTTACTTCCTATTAGATGTGATCACTATGGAAAGATCTTTTTTAAAAATTTGTTATAGAAGTGTCACGATATGCTATTTTTTTTAAAGTTTAAAATTTTAAATTTAATTAAGTAAGTTTAAAATATGTCATTTGCCAAAATATTTAAAAATATAATTTAAGGGAAATTCTGTCAACAAGCACAAACTAAATAAAGTCACTGATGTCACTGCAACGTAAGTGTGATCACTGATCCGAAATAGATAAAATGTTTATTCTATAGTTAATATTTCTGCAAAATAAGTAGCCTATACTTTTAGTCAGAACATAAAACAAATACAAGCAAAATATATTTTGGATTGGACAAAAATTGCAGGAGTTATCAGGAATTCACACCACACATACACACACCCAGAGAGAGAGAAATGGCTTTTATTAATTTTATCCATCATTACTGATGAGGACCCCATAATACCCATTATCACTAAAACTGTCACCCACTGATTCACCAAACATTGGGTAAATAATTATCTTATTTGTTTTTATTGATCTTAATTTTATGGAAAAAATTATTATTTTGTTACACCATTCTGTAGAATGTCTTCTTTGGGCAAAACTAAAACAAATTTTTTGTTATTATTTTGCCTAAAGAAGACATTCTGTACATGTTGAAAGTGCTTGCAAGATGTTTTGTATTTATTTTAGTGTTTTACTCATCAAAATTTTATTAATGCCAAAAGACAGTAATCTTAAACTTTTATCTGATCTTAATTTTATATATAGCTCACATTTATTTCAATATCTAAAATTAGAAGTGTTTGGGTTTTTATTTGGAAGTTTGATGATGATTTTGTGGCCTGAAATATGCATAGGAACTTTAAATGCCAGTTCATACTTCATCAGAACATTAAACAGAAAAGAAATCAACATTAAGTTTAGTGTGCAATATTTCATGCATTACAAGTGACATACTTCCATTCTGTTTTAGTTAGTGAGAAAAGCTCACAGACATTCTGCTTTTTTATCTGTTGGTGGCCCCTAGTCCTTTACATCCTTCAACATGAAGATTGATAAAATTGAAATGATTAGAATTCGGCCACTTTTACACAATCTAGGTGTTTGTCCATATGTGTAAAACCTGGGCATTGTATATCATTCAGATAAGTGACAGGACATTGTGAGGAAGAGATTTTTCATACCACAAATGTGATGTATGTCATGCCTTGCAACTGGAGGAAATGCATGTCTTCATACAATCCAGGTATTTACCTGGATGTGCAAACATTTGGATAGTCTGAAAAAAGCCTTGGAGAAGAATCCTTGATTGATCATAATTTACTATTTATATATCTTTAGTTAATCAAATACAAATAAATATACATATATTTAAAATTTGCTTAAAATATCAAAAATGCACTTCAGGATCATCTTCCTTCATTTCTAAGGTTATATTTTTGACTCTTTCTTCTCAAATTAATTAACCACGTACTGTTCTCCCGTTTTTAAAGAGTTTTACAACTTTGGTATGCTGTTAAAGCACATTTTGGTTGTAACTAACAGAGACCATATTTTTAAACTACAGATACTGAAAACACATATGCATTCCTTTTTTGTTGTTTTCAGGTATGAGAAGAGAATAATAGAAAAGAGGAAACATCCATTCTCTTTTCCATTCTTATGAAAAGTTATCCTATGGTGAAATTGGTTACATTTAATATTGTTTTGCTTAAAGTCATAGTTTACAAGAACCTATCAATAACATTATGTGAGGACTTACTGTATAAGATGAAAATATTTTAATAATGAAAGTGTGAATTATTTATGAAATTGTTTTTCAAAGGATGTGAATTATAACTTTATGAGAGTCATTATGACCTAATGATATTATATAATTTCATTACGTTATGATAAAAAATTAACAGGTGTTTTTCTTCATAATTTCAAGATATAGTGTGATTCATAAATTATAGTTTATCTTTCTTACAGTAATTTTGAGATAATGATTACCAAAAAATAAAATTTAATTATAAGAAAAAAATTAATTAAATTATGTATTTATTGTTTACTATAAAATTTATTTTGAAGATATAAAATTACAAATACCTGAGAATTTATTAAGAAATGTTAAGTGCATATATACGTTTCTGTTATCTTGTATGAATATATTATTTATATTTTGAAATTGAGGTTCAAAATATTTTTTGATAAAATGTAAGTATACAATTATATACAGCTGTTTTATTACAGATGCCATTTTCTTAATAATTAGTTTTTTAATGATCATAAATACTTGAATAATGGCTTGTTTTGTTGTTTTTTATAAACTATAGTTGTAACATTTAACTATCAGATTTATATTTAAAAAGTTTTTATTCTTTGGATGGTGTATTATTAAATTTATTATATGTTTTTTTTATCCAAATAATTTGTTTTGTTTACTTTGCTTATCTATTGTTAGTAAATTCATTCATTGATTATGATTAAGATTTAAACTGATATTCATTTGATTGTCATTAGATAATTGCATAAATTTAATCATTAATTAATTAATTCAAATTAGTTATTCATTGATTTTCATTTAAATTTTTATTTTAAAAGTATTTTTAATAGTTAATGTATAAACTTATGATTTTAAAAATGATTTTTCAGTATTTTTCTCAAAAAAATAATGATTTATAGATATGTGTGTGTGTGTGTATATATATATATATATATATAGACTCACAGATTATATGATACGTATACCAGGTGTTAAGAATAACTTTAATCTTATCTGATTTGTTCTTTGTTTTGTGTTTCAATCTGAGAATTATTTATGTTAAATTTAGACTGAAGTTTTGGAATTGTTTCTAATAAACAATGGGCCAGTTAATTGTATATGTAATTTGTAAATTATTTGTCAATAAAAATTAAAATATAAAAAAACAGCTAAAAAGAATTTAAAGTTTCTCCAAAATTTGAATTTTGATATTAAAGTGGTGGTTGTTCCAAAAAAATTTACTTCTATTGAATTTCTATAGATTGCTTATACAATGCAATCATAAAGTCCATGTACAATGAATGAGGAAATGGGAGGAGTTTTCAGGAATGAAGTAATAACATAACAGGCAGACTATGTAGAAAGAGTTATGATGTCACCACTCTGTTGAGCCACTTGGGCATAATCCACTGCAGAGGGACTTTACAATTGAACTCTATAAAGTACTGTATGTAATATGGATTCTTATTGGCAGTTGTTAGTTAATCGAGGCGCCTGACCACCAATTCACATAATGTTCCTGATATGGGGCTACCCATAGGCACCCCTCTAGACTGCAGGAAAGTATCTCCCTCAAATACAAAAAAAGATGAGTGACATACGAGATGCGCCACCACGTATGCTTAACTCCTTTGTAACCAGCACCATCGAGGAATATCCGTGTACTGTGTCCAATCCGGTACAGTTGATTCACAGATTGAATGCACTTGACAACTTAGATGGTGTATATTTCACTGTTTGTGATTTTGAATCCATGTTCCCATCCATCCGCATCGAGCCATGTTTTTGTGAGTTAAGGGATTTTCTCATTCGAAATATCAACGACTCTTCTGAACATCTATCTGACATCTTAGAGTTGACGCATCTCGTATGTCACTCATCTTTTTTCGTATTTGAGGGAGATACTTTCCTGCAGTCTAGAGGGGTGCCTATGGGTAGCCCCATATCAGGAACATTATGTGAATTGGTGGTCAGGCGCCTCGAACAACAAGTCTTACCTGACTTTAATGATGACATTATAGTTGTTAGATAAGATGGGAATAGTGTTGATGATAAAATTAAAAGACACAGTTGTTTGAAAATTATTCGAAATTAAAACATTTGGACATGTTGAATTTTGTTGAATGTCAATAAATGTTCAAATGAATGCCAATTGAAAATTTATATAATACTAGCTTACCCGTTGTGCATTGCTGCGATCGAACAGTTAAGGTTTTAACGAAGTTTGAGCAAATACATAAGCAAAAACTAGCAAAAAAAAGTTGAAATAAAGTGATTAAACAAAAATTATTACAAATATCGTAAAAAACAGTTCACAAATGCACATATAGAGATATTTTTTGAAGGGGGAAATGGTCTTCACAATTTGAAATCGATCGAACGCACAGTGCTCGAATGCTCGTGTAAACGCGCGCCATCTATCGTAGGATAAATGCCAGAAACCTTTGCTGGAGTGTATTAAACAACTTCTCAAAGTTTCACGGCAATTGGATAAACGGTGTGGTAATGCATGAAGGACACACACACACACATTCATTTTTATATATATAGATGTAAATATTGAATATAAAATATATTCAATTGTAAAATCTTACCCAATTTTATTACATTAAGTTATATAAGAAAGGTTTAGATATTATCATAAAAAGATTACCACTAATTTAATGTCAATTTATTTTATTGTTTTTTTAAATATAAATTTTAAATTAGAATTTATTATATTTATAGTCATACAATGCTAAATTTACTTGCAGCTGCATATACCTGTACACAAAGCTGTTATTGTATAGCTGTAAACAGATCTTGATTTTACAAAATATATTAGTTAGTATTAAATAATTTTTTTAATATTTAAGGACTAAGTTGATAACAGAGAAAAGGCTTTTTATGAGTTATAGTTTGTTGGATTTATTTTTTAAGTTCTTCGACTGACATTTTTTTATGCATATAATCCATCTATTTTATTTTGTTTGATTCTTACTATATTGAAAAATAAAATAATAATCTATTTAATTTCTGAAGTAAAACATGGATGATGGATTAAATTCTCAAAGAAATGAGAAACCATATGCTTTTCATATTCTGTCACTTAAAAAAGTCTTACAATTAAAAAGGAATTTTTTAAAAATTTATTTAAATCTATTTATATAACTAAATTTATAAATTAAATTAAATTTTTTAAAGTACTAAAGAATAGTTTGCTTGCTTAATGACAGTTTTCCTGGCATTATATGATTATTAAAACAGAGGTTTACTATATAAGTAAATTAAAAGCTGGATTTAATTATTTGATATGTTAATGTACGTATCATGAAAGTTTATGAAATTGGCACTATTAAAGTAATAATGATGAATAATCGATGTTTTGTTGTTATTATATGTATGTATATGTACTGTACATACATAAAGTTTGTTAGAATTTTTACAATCATATCCTACAAAATGACATTTAATATAAGAAAATTGCTATATTTGCAAACTATCTTATTAGAAACTGAATTTTAATCAAGAAAAAATAATACAAATTTGTTAAAATAAATCATACATATTCCTTGCAATTACTTCCAATAACATTAAAATTATCTTCAGGCATCTATGACTGTATAAATAAAGGAATAAGCATAAAAAAATTTCATACACAGCCAGTCAGGATTGGGATTTCATCTGTGACACATGATCTATATTTTGCTAATGAAACAAGTCTAACAATGCACTTAAGCAAACCAGAAGACCATCCTTTATTTCTCTCTCGTTTCAAAGATTTAATCATGGATTTCAAGTACTTAGAATACATTTCAAATTAAAAGTTTCTCATAATTTGCATATATTTTGATAGTAATTATATATTTATTAAATACTTTCTTAATTAATTTCAGGTTTACATGTTTAAGACTGAAATGATTCCCATTCTGGACAATAATAATGGCAGTTGCATCTGGTTTCATTATCGTGCAGTTCTATTTTACCATCTAAAATATAGTTGCTTAATTTTTTAAAGTAATTTTCTAATTAATTTTTACATTTTATAAATTTTTTTTTATTTGAAATATTCATCTCACACATAACTAATCAACGTAATTAATTTTTAAAAATTCTTCGTTTTATTAACTTTGTTTTTATTATTCCTAAATAATCCTTATAAATATTTAACTCAAGGCCATTTTGCCATTTCTAGACCAACTATGGTAGGGGTGGAAGAAAAGTATTTGAAATTTAAATGTTAAAAATTGATTATTTATAGTTTTTAGATAAATCTATGAACAGAATTTTGTGGGGAACAGTGGATAATGGTGGCTCAAAATTTTCTAGTATTGGATGAACCATCCTTGTCTCCTTCTAGGTATTGGCCTGATTTAACTGTAACAAAGATAAATACAATCCACATTACAATGTAAAATGAATTTAATGTAGGCAATATCATGTATTAGTAGCATGATTGTGCTGTGTACCTACTACAGCCTGTCTATGGAAAGAATCAACTTGGGTATTAACCAATGAGCATCAGCCATTGAAAACAGAAAAAATTAAGACTTTAGCCTATGGTATTATGGATGGATTCAACAAAAGAGGCAGACCATATAGAAGATGGATTGATCACATGTGGAGCGAATGTATGGGAATTGAGAAAATTGGCAATGGAGAGAAATGGAAGAAAATAGTGGAAAAGGCATCAGACACGAACAGGCAATGAGCCCAGGGTTGATGATGATGATCAGCCATTGATCAGTTAGTTACTTCTAGTTTCTTCCTCATTTGTTATACATGTCATTGTCATTATAAACATTGTTATGGAAGTTTTATGTTCAGGTATTGGATACAAGGAAGTTTGATATTATAGCTGTTAAATTTATGATTCTTTACAGTTAAAGCATGCTATAAAAAATTAACATAATTAACGGAAAGATGTTTTGCCATCTAGTGAGAAAAAATAAAATAAAATTCACATACTGCCTGACATATTAAGCGAAAAGTGCTGACATCATTAGGAAATGTACTGATCGGTTTAACTAAAGTGATATCACATGTGACATTGCTCTCAAGTCAATTCTCTCCATAGACAGACTATAGTTTACATTAGAATGGAATAAGAACATTTAAATTTAAAATATTATTTGATTGTGTTTTTAAAATCATGTACTGTACCTCTTACATAAGATAATGCACAATAGTATTGTATTATATTAAAATGTTTTTATTAACTATAATTATAAAATTATTTAACACAAACTTAAAAAGAGATATTTAAGTAATTAATAAAGGAGATCCAGTGCTTTAGAAGAGTGAAGGACAAGTAGTTATGTGGCTTGTTGATTAATATGTGTTATTGTTTCCCAAATGAATAATAATAATTATTTTCGGCAAATATATTTATTTTGCTAATCAGAAACTACACCAGTATAATAAGTCCTATTAATAAACAAGGTCCAAGTAGACAATGTATACACAGAAATGTAAAACAGTAAGAACAAATTAAATTAAGATGATTAAATGGCAAATTTACATAAAGCCAAGTTCTGTTGCAGGGAAAAATTTCTTATTTGCTATCCCTGAATGTCAAGGTTGGTTCCTATTGTTAGGAAAACTTGAAATTCTTTACAATCATAGTTTAAATGCATATATATTCAGAAAAATAAGAATAATCTTTTAATTTTGTAATTAGTAATTAAAATATACAACAGAAAATAGTCTTAATATGTAAATTTTCATTTTGCAAACTTACATGATTAATAAGTTTGAAACTTCAATCTTTTATGAGTTTTGTAAACTGTAATGAATATATAGTTTTTTAAAAATGCCATAACTTGAAGAAAGTATTTAATTGCTATGAAACTGTGCAGTGGTTACATAATTTGTCACATGATAGTATATAGTAAATACAAGCTGACATATAGTATAGCATGGAGTCAAAGAATAGTCTAGTCTTGTCATGTGCAGGCTCTGCCAAATGTTTTGCAGTTGTTTGCTAGTTCGGTCATATTCCATGATAGCTGGAACTACCTCTAGTATACCCTACGTATGCTTGATTGGGCAAGAGGTTTGGGTAAACCAGTATGTTGGTAAATTGCCCTGGAAGGTGTTACATCATAGGCAGTACAATTGTCTGTGGAATATTGTCAACATACTGGTATGGTGTCAGATATCTTGTAGCAATACTAGAGATCTGCCATAATAGGAAATGGCTATCCAGACTATAACTATAAGTATAATTGCCATCTGTTGCTCAGTTACTTCACAGGATTGGAACAGTGACCACATCTCTACATGGATACAATGATCATCTGCTCCAAAAGAGAAGTGGAATTTGTCACTGAGTACTGTACAACTATTAGACACCATCCAGGATTGACCACCACACCACACTGTACTGCCTATGTTGGAAGGTCAGTTCTAGATGTGTTAGGGGACAATATGAATGAAATCCAGCCTCTTTCAGGCATTGCCGAATGGTGCCCGTTAATACTATAAGCTGTGTAGAGCTTTAGTTTAATGACTGAAAATATATACCAGGATTTCTTCTAGGATATCCTGGTAGATATTCTGTTATTAATAGTATTCTAAATAAGATATTCAGTTATATATAATATTCCTTCTAAATAATTTAATTATTGATAGTAGTCTGTGTATCCTCAGACCAAAATACTTAGTTTTATTAATTAAAGTTTAGCCAAATTATGCCAAAAAATTTGGTGTTTAGCTGTTCATGTATTATTTACTCTGTACACTATTTAAGTATTCTGATGATAAATAAATATCTCGTAATAAATTTCTTTGAAGACTGAAAATGTTATGTATATTTTAGTTTTGTTTGTATTAGGATTTACTATATATATATTATATGAATGGCTACATAAAGTAATAAAGTGAAATAAAATGTGCACATAACAGAAACTTATATAATTAATAAACTTAAATTTATCAAAGCAACATTATAAACAAAACAAACAGCAAACTGCATTAGTAATCTTAAAGATATTTTCTAAAATGTTTCTTTTTAACTGCTCCAGCAATTATCCTTTAAAATTGTTTACTTGTGCAATTCTATAGTTATACTAGAAGATTATTTTGAAGGATATGTTCTATGAACCATTTTTATGTTAAACCTTTCTGTATCGATAGCCAAGATGGCTAAGATAATGAAAGAGTTAGCTTGCTGGTTTGAAGGACTTTGGTTCAGATCAGTTTGAATCTAGAGAAAATTTTATCAGTATGACCCAGATATATTGGGTCCAATCCATAACATATGACATCATGAGTCTGCTGAACCTAAAGGAAAATTTAGTCTGTTAACATAAAAGAGATGCTGCCTTTGTATGCCATTGGACATTGTGAACATGCTATAAAACTGGAATTGGGGGTTCAAGTCCTGCTCTGGGTCAATCTTTTCTTTTACAGTATTCTAAATTAATTTACGAATATTTATTTCTGATTATTAAATTTAACATGAAATGCCAGCTTAACTGCTACTGGTAGTCTAAATTTCTTGATATCTTATTAATTAATTAGCTGTATTGTACTATGATAAAAATAATCCAGCTATATCATTTTATTTTTTTATAGTTTTGTCTGTGGTAACCCTTGTAATGCAGGTAACCCTTGTATAACACGGCACTTCTATCGCATGGATTCACTCTAACATGGTTTGAGAATTGTGTAAAACCCTGAAATGTACAGTAATAAAAACTATTAAAAGCAAACTTTATCTAATTTAAATTAGGGGAATCCTCGTATAACAGTTCAATAAACATGATAAAGCTTTTAAGTGCAAAAGATACCTCATTTGACATTTTTCATTCGAGCACGTATGTACTAACAGATTTTCCTGCATAATTTTTGTGAACTATTAGTACTTAAGTATGTAAATTTTCTTTTCCCACCTTCTGTTGATACATGTGGTCCTTCTTGAAACTTGTTTTAGTGTTGCCAGATCTTGACGCTTCTGCTTTTGGAGTTGCCAGATGTTTTTCCCTTATTCCATACTTGCTTTATTCTTCATAAGTGCTTAGCACCATATAAAAAAATTTATAAAGATCTTTTAACCAAAAGCAAGCAATCTAAAATAACATCTTTTTTGCAAAAGACAGAGCATGGATCTGAAGATAATGCAGAAAAATGCTCAGAAGATAAGGATATCTTGCCAAAAAGAAAATGCCCTCAGTTAATAGTGCTTACTGATGACGAAGAAAACATTGTTTAATTTATAATAATATGTATCACTTCTTAAGAAAATTTTAATAAAGATATTTATCTTAATTATGAAAATATAATAGCATGTTTTTTAATTTTTGGAACCTAACACCCTACCTTTTTGTACTAGTTCTTTGTTTTGTATAACATGGATTTGCATAACACGGCAATTTTTTGGAACATAACTCCCGTGTTAAATGGGGGTTATCTGTATTTAAAAACAATTAGAAACTATTGAAGAAATAATTTGCTCTGATGTGTCTCCAGTGTATGAATTGTATTTTTTAAACTGCAGTACGTTTTTCTAATCTGGCCTCTCAATTATTCAGCATACTCTAGAACGGGTATCTAACCTGCAGCTCAAGGCAAGTTCAAATGCAGCCCAATAAATATGTGAACAAAATCAACAAATTTTTTTATTATTTATTTACTTATTTATTTCAACAGCATAAACCTCAGAAAAGAATTTTCACAAAGCCATAAACCTTTATACATATTTTATTTTTTAATAGAAAAGAAATATTTTCAAATATATGAAATGTGTGAATGAGGAGAGGAAGGAATTCTAAATAAAGCTGGAGTTGTGACTCAAAGGATTATAGCCCCAAATTTGGGGAAAGGCAATAAAGGGCCAAAAGATAAAAAGAAGTGAGAAAGGTTGGAAAATTAAGGATCAATATTTGCATAACAGAAGGTCTATTTAACCTTTCTCACTACTAC